>NW_010551503.1:0-13786 GCF_000687285.1 Phaethon lepturus
TATAATAAGGAAAGGAGAGTTCATGTCAACATGAACTTTGCAGTTTTACACTCACCTTTACATACATCCCTACCATACTTGGTGAAAGAACTGAATAAATGAGTTCTGAGCTGGCTCGTCTCCCCTTATCACCACAAACTGAGACATACTCAAAACATTAGTCAAACTTGTTTCCTGACAGTTAAGATACAGATTAATTCTGCTACTTCTCCAACCATTTTTATGCATTGGAATGTCTTTTACAGTTGTTTTTTTTTTTATTTTATAAGAAGACAGATGGTAAACAGAAGTTCTAGCCTGACAGATGTTCAATGTCTAACATAATGCATTCATTGCAAACTGTAAGAGGCATTACCTGGACCCAAGTGCTAAGTAGTATTTTACCTTTTACAGCAGTTCCAAGGTAACACAGGGATAAAAAAAAAAAAAAAAAAGGCAGATTCACACTGCTTTTATTGTATTGTACCTCTTTGTGTCATAGAGAGTTTCAGTTTCTCAGGTAACGAACCCGTTATATTCTGTCACTCTTCAGGAACTAGCTACAGCTGGAGCACGATACTGGCCAGGGTGACTCTTGTTCTGACAATATGTCAGTTATCGTGTTCTTATTTTGTTAACAGTAATCTGAGATCAATTTGTAATTTGCACATTCCATAAAAATAAAGGGGTGAGTAAACAAAAAATACTTAGCAAACGCAGTCTAAAAATATGGTCTACACTTAATTTTCCCAAGCAATGAGCAATGTATTACAGCATCATGTAACTTAGCTACGCTGTTACAGCATCAATGCGTTAAGTGTGGCTTTTTAAAATTTGGCATCTAACTTGGAAAAAATCCCCTTTTAAACAGATTTTTAAATATGAGAGATTAGAAACATTCCTAATGAGGGAGATGGACATAAATTCCTAACTTGTTGCTGGGTAGCTAAATCCACTCATTAATCACCTGGAGCACAACTGGCACACTACAGTCTGATCCAGCCATCTTCTATGTCCCTATCAACATTTTAGCCACAGTTTTAGAAGTTAGGATGTTTTAATTCCTTGAATCTTCACTTCTATTTTTTTAATGCAAAATATTTGCTGAAAGGGCAAATTTTTCTTCTGATGTGAATGGCTGGAGTTAGATAAGTGAAATGTTACTACTCAGACTCTACTGTATTTGTGCATTTTAGATCCCAATGTTACATCAGACACTAGTGGTACCGTAGCAGCCGTGAAAGAAGCTAAACAGGAAAAGCATGACAAGGAAAAGAAGGATAAGGAAAAGCAGAAGGAAGCATTCGTTGACCCATCAATTCTGTCAGATCTAAATAAAACTCCAGAAGAAATTGCACCTCCCAGACTGGAACGGCTGTGGTCATATGTATGTGATTTAACTAATGGTCACAGTGTGAGCAGTATGGCTTGGAGCAAAGTAAACCCAGTGAGTTAACAAATCACTTCTTCTAAGCTGTTTACAGACTAGTATAAGCAATTGTTGGTGTAAATAAACTCCTGACTTTGATGTACTTTGTTGGGAGGGATCTCAGAGAGACGGATTCATCCCTACAGTCTGGTAGGTTGTCTTGACATCCCACTCTCTGCATTTTGTCCTTCCATGTAACAATACTGCTACATTATTCTACAGGTTGGACAGCTGTGCTAAGCTTTTCCTACAAATGTATCACAACAGCTTTAATTGGTCCAGAATTTTATTTAATTTGTCCAGTTTATCATGGGCGGTCACCTGAACAACAATGTTAAGATAATAGACTTGGTCTGTTATAGAATTGGAAATGGAAATTTAAATCCCTACTACTAAACTTTATCACCATTGATGGAGTTTATTCATGACAGTTTAGATACCACATCTTTGCTTCTAACAGTAATCTCCCAAGAAAGTGGCATTCGTCAAACTTTAAGGATAAGATGCATAACAACAGGCACAGATTTCTGAGCAGCTGGCCCAAGTTTATTTAATTCCATTTCAGTGGAGGTGAGAATGACTCAGACATCTCCACTTTGAAAGTAATGTAAGACTCAGTTTTTCCAGCAGAGCTCTCTTATGGCACAACAAAAATAATGAATGAAGGAAGGTAAAAAGGAGGTGAGGATGAGAAACATTAAACCAGTAAGATTGCCTCAAGGGAAAAAAAAAAAGAGAAAATAAAGACCATTTCACACTGTGAGTACACCAGATCCCCAGATATTATAAAGTTGGACACATTTATAGACTTCAGTCTTAGAATTATAGGGCAAACAAATACCTACTTTTAAAGTGTTGGTTTTACAAATTACTTGTTATGTGTAGGGAAAACACATTAATGGAGCTGAAGGTTAAAGTCTTGCTGCTGTTTCTTAACTTCTACTTATGGAAAAGAAAGAACAGAATTCATGGGACTCCACTGTTGAGAGCCAAAAGCTAGAAGTTTGAGGTGGTCACTGAGGCTCCTTTTACAGCTAATCTTGGGAGAGAAAAGTAGTATTATTACATATTCCATTAAATACTGCACATTAAAATATGTTTATAGAATAATGTATATTCATGTCTGGAAAGGGACATATTTTTATGATGGCCAGGGAGGGGGATCACAAACACAACTGACAGTGACTATGAATGCACCTTCAGTTGAAGCAGTTTCCAGTATTCTAGAAATTCTGAAATTCTGTTCTTCTTGCATATGACGTGAGCATTATTTTTCCAGATCTTGCACTGAGAGTGACTGTTAGCAGAAAGTTGCCTTTTAAAAATATACAACTGAACGTCAAGTTAAACTGAGAGATATCTGTTAATCTGTGCTTTTAGGATCTTTTAGCTGTTGGTTACGGAGCATTTGATTTTAAAGAACAGAAGAAAGGCTTGGCTTGCTGTTGGTCATTGAAGAACCCCATGGTAACGAGCAGCCAGTTTGTTTTCTCTCTTTTTCTTCAATGAATTTTTCTGCTGTACTATTTCTGCTTTATTTATTTCCTTCTTCCTGTTTCAAAAAGCCAGACCTAGCCAGAAAGGTTGAATTTGCTTGCCCAAACCACACATTTCTGGAAAATGGATTCCAACTGCAGTTCCTAACAATGTGCTTAAATCTTGACCCAAAGAAAGTGCCTGTAGGAAGCTGTTCGGTTTCTGTGCCTGTCCATCCTCTCAGTTGACATATCCAACAGAGGTGCTGACTGTACTGGTGGTTTAGTAACATGGACGTCTGTTCACAGGAACTAAACTCATTGCACACAGGCCACGAAACAACTAACAGGTGATTACAACTCTCAGGTAGTACCAGTCTATGCTAGGCAACTTAGCGATGCGGATCTCTGTATCCCACTTCCAATCCCTAGAATGACCTACCCAAGACTGCAAATCTGTTTCATTATTACCGCAGGTAGACCCAGGCGCATAGAAATTATTTTTTAGACTGGAAAAGTCTTGAGGACAGCAAATGTGAAAATAAATCCATTTACCTTTGTTTTTTAAAAATCTGTAGACCATTTGTTCAGTACTTCCAAACTCTCATTGCAGAGAACATCTGCATTTTAAGTTTAAGGATTAGCCTCTCCAATGCATTTTCTGTTGTACCACAAAATTCTGCTAGGCTAAAGGAAAAAAAATTAAAAGTATATAGTATAATTATCTAATCTAACTTCTGCTAATACTATCAAAAAGACAGTAGATTTCATAGATGTAACATTTACATCTTTACCTATCCATCTGAAAAGTGATCCTTTTTAAAGTAGCCATTTAAAAAAAAAATCTTGGAAATCTCAGTTACAAAGTGACAGAGTAAAAACCATCTGATTGCCATCAAATTACACAACTGTAGTTTGATTTGTTCTACAAACTTCACTTGGCCAAAATTGTGTATTAGACTAATTTAAATCATGCAGAGTCAAGTCTTTGACGCATATTTATCATGTCAACAATAATCCAGTATTTCTGTGATTCCCTGATGTCACCATAGTCCTCAAGTCCTGAACATTAAAAAATAAGACCTGTCATGCACACTGAAATACAGTTCTTTGCAAACTAGCACTCTACTGTTTCCCATTGCAAGAGCTCAGTGCAGTGACTTTAAGGATTAAATCTTATAACACAGCTGAATCAGTTCTTTGGTTACATAGAGGAATTATGTGAAAACAGTGGTTAATAGATTACCTGAAGTATGTTACATTGCATTTTATCTTTGGCTAAGCTTCTGTAATTGGAAAGGTACTTACTTTCATATTACAAGATAGAAAACAACTGGAGAAATTTTCCAAATTTTTTTTTTTTTTAAATAATCAAACAAAAACCTCACGCTGTACTCACATAGCTCAATCCTAGGGGACATGATTTTTAGGTATTTGGTTTGGAGTAGGCCCATCTAACTTAATTTTACAGTGTCATATTTCTGCATAGTCTTTATTTTTTCCTAATTTTATCAGTTGCAGCAAGAAATAAACTGAACCATTTAGAGTACAGTAACTAATTTCTGTCTAGAAGTAGTCACTATGGTCATCAGCACCTGAATTTTCCAGCAGAGCCTGGTAATTCAGTAGGCAGTGTTGAGAAGACCAAGGTAAATTAGGAAACTAACTTAAAATTTTCTTGTATTTTTTCTACTCGTCAGTGGCCAGAGCGTATTTTCCGATGTGAGCATGGTGTTACTGCTTTGGATTTTTCTATGGCAAGCCCGAATCTTTTAGCAGTTGGAATGTACAATGGTTCTGTCGCAATCTATAACGTACGGAGTTGTAACGATGCTGCACTTTTAGACAGCGGGTAAGGCTATGATTTCCCATCTCCTCCCACCTTGGTCACGTCTTAGCAAATAACAACTAAAAGAATATCCACAACTGAGAAGCTGAGGGAATAGCAACAGTCTTAATAGGTAATGCTTGTGAATGCTCAGGGATGTGACACAATCTTTTTTCATTTCTGACTTTTGTCAGTATCTTCCAGTTTTGACTGGAAATGCCTACATAAACAATACTCTCAAATGCTAGAAGTTTCTGGAGCAAAACTGCAGACACAAGAAGTGATGACAGCACATAAATACCTGGAAGGGCCAGAGTGGGCCAGCCAGACTTTTCTGATCCACCTATTCACACCGATACAGCCAAATCCTCAGAGACCGCCGTTCTCCCTCTGCACTGCCATCACTCTCTGCTCTTATTTCAGCTGATAAATGCTTACATTACTTTAACACCACTGGTCCTTTTTTGGGGTATGAAACTCTCTGCGCTGTTGCTGTGCATACAAAGTGAGTTCTCCACATTGGAAAGGTGAAACAAATGAGTACTGTGCTCTGACTTTTTAAGAAAATGCAGCAAATTACCACCGCGTATCACTATATACTCCATGTACTAACTAACTAGGACAATCCTGCTCCAGAAAAGAAATCCTTATGGGAGGACAGTGGTAGTTTTTGGTGTTTTCTCATTGATTCCACTTGCCATAAATAGAAAGAACATCAGAATAGGTGAGGGAGAACCAGGAATCAAGAAGAAAATGAGAGGGGTGATCCGGGAGACATTGGCCCTAAGGGCAGCTCCCTAGGTCTAGGGCACACTCCTGCAAGGTGCAGATTGATTTCATGATTCAGGTATCAATGAAAGGCATGTCAGAACATATACAGTGCCCTGAAACTAAATATCAAAAAAGTTTGATAAAAGAAAAATTTTCCTGGAGAAAACAGCCAATGATCAGATTCCGCCCCTCCCCTTTTTTTTTTTAAAGAAAAGCTAAACAACATTCCTGTCATAAGACTTGACATTCATTACAAAATGGAAGGTTAATATTTTTCAAATATATTGTCTTGTCTTTGTTCATCTATGATTTATCATGTGCATCTTTTGTCACAGTGAATCCTCAAATAAACATACAGGTCCTGTATGGCAACTGAGGTGGGTGGAACAGGACAGAGATGCAACAGGAGATGGCAAAAAAGAGAAATTAATGTGTATCTCAGCAGATGGTCGAATAACTGAGTGGTTTATACAGAAAAGACTAGATTGCACTGGTAAGCATTTTCCCCTGCAGCTTTTCTGCAGAGGTGTAATACATGAAATTGCAATTGCTTCATTTTATTTCAGGTGACATTCTGTATACCAGTTATCATACACAAAACATTTAAGAGCTGTTGAGCATTCCAAAGAAGCATGAGTTATTCACAGCACTGTCACATACCTGTTTGACAAAAACTCTTGCTATTTGCACAGATCTGATGAAAATAAAGCGAACAGAAAGCAAGAAGAGAAAATTACCAGGTGAGAAAGAAAGGAAAAGTGAAGCTCTGATATCTCGACAGGCAGCTGGAATGTGCTTTGACTTCCATCCAAAGGTAGGCTCAGAAAGTCCATCCTGGCTAAAGGATTATCCAGGAAAACTATGCAGCAGGGGTGAGATCCTGAGCTGGAGCTACTTTAATATGCACAAGCCTGGGACTTGGCACTGGTATTTAAAGCATATTTAGTTCTGAAACAAATTGCTTCCTAGCTAGTAACAGTTTTAGCCAAAATGGACGATACGGTCAACCGAGCAAGTAATCCCTGTATGTGAACAACCATACCATTTTAGCCACGTTACTCACATTTGCTTGGGGCCAGATCCTCGGGTAGCTTTCCTCTGTGTGTTGGTCAAATCGGTGAGAATTTGGCTGTTCAACATCTCCCAAGTCTAGGACTTAGATGGCTGTGCTTCTCCTCTTTATCCGGCTGAATCTTTTGACCACAGAGCATTTGAAGAATTCATGTGTTTTCCCATGTGGATCGCAAAAAGTCCAAGATTTTCAGGAGTCAAAAATCACAGCGCATGTTCTGCATAGAGACGGAACACACATAGAAAATCTGATACATTACGGCACCACTGTATCTACTGCACATAAACCTCTGCAGCACACATGCAAGCAGCCCAACACACAACATCCTGGCAACTCCGCCTTAGTTCTTCAGAGGACTGTCCCTGCCAAAATCATCCAGATTTTTTGGATGAGTGATAAACAGGCTAATCCAACTGAGGCTACTTTTACCTTTCTTTCAGGACACTAATTTTTATCTTGCTGGAACAGAAGAGGGTCATATCCACCAGTGTTCTTGTTCATGCAATGAGCAGTTTCTAGAGACATACAGAGGCCATAAGGTGAGTGATACATAGAAAAAATAGTGACAGCAGAAACTGTTCAGTTAAGTTCACAAATGTAGTATTTCCTTTGCTTATATTTACTAAACAAAACATATGCCACAAAATAAACATAAACTTCTTTTCTTGTATTAGGAATGAATTCCCATAGCATAAGCCATCACAGTCTTACAGGATTACTTTATATACTATAAGGATTTTTTTTAAGTAATTCAATAAAACTTGTACTATAAACTGTTTTAAAGCTTTAGTTCTGGCTTTATTTTAAGAAAACAATCAGTAATCTGATTGTCTTGCAAACCACAGTTAAATATTCTTACCTCTGAGAGAAAGATGGCAGAACTTTAACAGCACCTCTTTTTTTTAAAGTCTCTGCTTCATCCAAGAAGTTGCCCTTTCAGCATCAGCTTCTCCTAAAAACTGGTGAAGGGACAGAATCAGCCAAATTCTTTTTATTCCTACAATCCATCCTGTTTTATCACATCTGCTGCATCCTAATTTCCTATGGCTATACACATAACAAAATGCTGGTTTTGCTATTAAGGTCAGAGGACAGTCAGGGATTTCCATGAAAGGTCGCTTTCAAAAACCATCCTGTGAGGCTGTAGTTGCAGAATAACACAAAGTTCTTTTTTGTTTCTTCCCAACCACCAAGGGTCCTGTGTACAAAGTCGCTTGGAATCCTTTCAGCACTGACATGTTCCTAAGCTGCTCTGCAGACTGGAGCATTATTTTGTGGCATCAGGATTCACAGACGCCCGTTTTAACTTTCAGTTCCGCCACTGCTTTTGTTCATGACATTACGTGGTCTCCAAAATCGGCCTTCGTATTTGCAGCAGCAAATGAAAGCAGGGTAGAAATTTGGGATCTTAGCGTCAGCATGTAAGTAATTACTTTTCTCAAAGAAGATTCTGAAACTTAATGGCACAAAGGCTACACATTATTGCCTTATCAGTATAGTTATCCGATCATGACAACTCCATGCCATTTGATTGCTTAGTTATTGGAAGTATTGCATTTTGAAATACTCATTTTGTAAAAGCAGATGGTAGTTACCAGAGAATTGTGATAAGAGGAGCTGGATGCCTCACAGAACTGATAAAGGGTAAAACTGCTTTTTTTCCCTGCAGAAATCATAGATTCTACCACTGCCATAGTTAGAAGGAAAAATAACAAAACTAAGCTACTTTGGATCTTTTATAAAGATAAGACGGTCAGAAGTTCAGATACCTCTCACGTTTTTCCACTACCGTAAAGTAGATGCACACCTCATGTTGCAGCTTAGTTAATCTGTGGCCTTGTACTGCTAGTCTGTTCTATTCAGTATGAATGACAGCAAGAAGCCCACAGTGGAGTAGGAGGCTGGCCAAATCTTGCAGTAGCAAAAAGCAAACTATTCATATAATAAAAATATTAACACCCCCCCCCCATCAGGCAATAGGACCGATTTTAGGCAGCCAGGATATCTCAGCTAATAGCCGCTGGGATTTTTACCGAACAAAACACTGCCTCACTGTTTTTGAGTTAATCTAGAGCATAAAAAGTAGAAGATGCAACACTTATCAGATCTGCTAGAGTTTACATGATAGTACACTCGCACAAAAGCAATGTTACCTATTAATTCTTGCCTCTGCTGGGTTGCAGCTTGAACCCCGTGATCTCTTGCTTTGCCAACCCAAGAGTGAAATTCACATCTGTACTCTTCGCCAAGAACACCAACTGCCTTCTCGTAGGAGACAGCAAAGGAGAAGTCGGCGTGTTTGAGCTGCAGAACCTGCCTGCTCCCAACAGGAATAAGGTATAGTTCACTGGGAAAAGATGGTGGTCTTCAGAGGCCCCCATGCTTGTCTGGTACTTTAGCAGAAAGGGGCTTCTGCTAAAGATATAGCTAATAAATACTGAAATAGATGGAATAAGATACAGTTCCATAACCAGATTAAAACCTGAGGTGGTTCCTGCTCTTCTGCATGCTATACCGCTAGAACCTTCAGGAACAGTTAAGTCAGCATCAAACTTCAGGTTTCACTTGGTCACAACTCCAGAGGTTCCCCACAGCTGGATTTGGGAGGGACACCGGGGCAAGGGCAGGAAGGTGAAGCTTCCTCCAACTGCAGTCTGCAGGTGACTGCACTTGGCAGAAAGCCCTCACCTGCTGACAGGCAGGAATGACATGCCCTCTCCTGGCCACCGACAAGATAGTCTCCCCTTGTTGGGGTCAGCAAACCTATTAGCCCTTTGGCTCTGTATTGCCTCCACTCTTTGAGAAGCCACTACATATTCTAGTGAGGGTTTTTCTGTCCTAGACGACGTGAGAATTTGACTTGCCTTACCACTAAGTTCCTTTCCAATCGTACCATTGCATAGATTCCGTGTCAGCTGACTGATGTCAACCATGAATCCCTCCTGTTCACTTTTGCATAAATTGGTGCTAATTTACACCAAAGCCCCACTCCTTGCCTGGTCCATATTCTGATGCCACCCTGGGTACTCCAGCAGCGGGTGGATCCCTCCTCCAGGATCTATCTGCAGGTGGCCGGCAGCCCCAAACTACACTGCTCCCCTCATCCTTTTGGCTTTCAGCAAGTAGCTTTGGCTTACTGGACTTGGGTTCCCAATTTGTAAAATGGGACTGGTACTTTTTAAAATCCCTTCTGAGTTACATGGTGCAAAACACTGGAGAGAACGAAAATACTGATGTTAACCTAACCTTCATTCTTAGGGTATTAAGCATTAATAATTCACAATTGCCAGCGTTGCATTTAGAAATTCTGGTAATTAGCAGCCTCATTTGCCAAGTGCTGTAAACCACAGAGCAAAAAGATACTTCCCTTAAAAACTAAAAATGAGGCCATTGTTGTTAAACTTAGAAAATCAAATTAGTGGTTGTGGGGTTTTTTCCTACAAATCACCATGAAGCAGCCCAAGTCCTCTAGGCAGAGTTCGTCAGTTAATAAGAGCATAGGGATCATTGTCTGGGTATATCGCCAGAACAGGACTAAAAACATCAGTGCTTAATTTCACAGACGTTGGGCACGCGGCATAACTGGTCACTGAGTCACAGAGCCTCATTAGCCAGAGGGAGCCCCGCTTTCCAGCATCATCCATTTCTTTCACTCCCTTTTCTGATAACAGCAAGGTCTTCCTAGGCTTAGGTATGCACAAGGCTTAGCATGACAGGGTCCATTCTACAACTAATGCTAAAGGGAGGTAATTACTTCAGGGGCAATCACATCCAAGTACAGCCATCATCCATGTATCATCTTCAAAATTTATTTCCTTTATAAACAAGATATATGTTTGTATGCTGCTAAGTATGATGCTAGAGGGAAGCATAGTATTAACAGAATTCCAAAGAAGCAGCAGCTGACATAATACAAACTACCTTAGCCTGCTTTCTGGATGCTCATTGCACAAGCAGTTCTGTTCTCAGTTCATAAACAGGGATTTTGGATCACTGCATGTCTTACACTGCAATTACACTGTCATACAGCTCTTCTTTTTCCTCTTGTTTTACAGGTTGATACCTTACATGACATAATTGGTCCTGCTGTAGCTATTTAACAGTAGCTAAATAATACGGCTTCTCAGCCGGCAAACAGCAAGAAAGACTTACTGTAGTATTAACATAAACTGTTTATTCCTTTTCAATCATTAAAATTTTTCTTTGAAACCGTACTGGGGAGAAACTTCTTTCAAATGGTAAATTTTCCTCTGGAAGTCCCCCTCATTAGGCAAACAGTATTAATATACAGATGGCCTTCCCTATAAAACAGATAAGGTAATAGAAAGGTCTCCATAGTCTTTTCTCCTTGGGGTTTTTCTCCTTGTTTTTTTCCCTCCAAAAAACCCTCCTCTCCCTGGGTTACTCAAAAAGCAAAAAAGCCAAAAAAATCACCTCCTGTATAGACGACTCCATAATGCAGCCTAAGTCTTTACCAGATGTAGTCTGTATCTTCCCTGTGAAATCATACCATAAATGAATGGACTTTTCATCACATCCATCTTGCCTGCCATCCCATAAACTGCCACTGAGGGGGAAAGCCGAGCTCTGAGTGGCATCAGGTACTCCTGTGAGCTGTGGAACACCCCACACCAGGTGAAAGTAGAGACCGATTTTTTCAACTCCTGATGAGTTAGGATAATGTAAAATTGCAGTTTAAATTCACTCTGTTCCACACTGACCCTTTCTTGAAAGCTCCTCACGTGAGGTAACGGTGGTCCCGAGGCAAGGATTGACTTTTGCAGCTCTGGAAGCCAGAGCTGTGTTTTTTGAGATCACCTCCCCCAGCCCACCCCCAGCAGCTGGAGAGCAGAAAGCTGCTGGCAATGTTTGCTCAGGTCTGCACTGCTGCTTGTCTTTTTTGGGGGAAGATGAGAAGAAACAGAAAAAAGCACCCAGCTAGCCAGCCACCAGCTGTACCATGGAGCGAGACATGTATTTTATAGATACAGAACGTTCAGGCTCTCTCATTAGCCTGACAATAAACATCCAACATTTAAACACATCACTGAAGTTAAAGATCATTTGTGATGCATTAACATTCACTTCCTTCTGTGTTCTGCACATTTTACGGTGGACATGCAAGCTTACCCTTGACATAAAATTAATCTTTGTGCGTTTGAAAGACAGACACCCATTAAGGTGAATCATGCGTTAATCATTATTACAAATCTGGACAAAATACACCATATATTTTCCATCGGTGGGCATGACTGTTTACTTACTGATGCTACTGGTAAAAAACAAGCTTTCTGGCAAGGTTGTAATACATCGTAATTCACCCTGCACATCGTGTACACTAATTAGCTGTAACATTATGGTGCTGGAAAACACTTGTGGTGCTAGGAAGTGTTAAAGATCTCCAGAGTTCCTCATGTATTTTGTTCTTAAACATGGAATTTCTGACCTCATAATTGACAATTTCTCCTTGAGGCATTTTATGGCAAGACTTTTTTATAGAAGTTGGAGCAACTGCAGCCAACAACATTCATGGCAGCGTAACCAATCTACTAACCCCTGCTCCCAGAGCACAGTAACGCTGCTCCACGCCACTTCAGTGAACCCACTTCTGTCTTTCAGATTTTACCAAAAGGAAAAGGACGGCCAGGATGCTGATCTGTAATTATTCTGTGCTTTGCTTAGAGCCTCTCCCTCGCTTTTCTATGCCTTTTTGGACAATGGCCACATCCAGAGGCAGCCGAGCCACGTGAGCCATGCAGCTGCAGTGGAGCTACTTCACTGCATCTGGGTATCTGCGAGGCAAATACCTATGGCCACAAGCTGTCAGACAACTACATTGCTCTCTGCAGTCTGTTACAGACAACTCACTGCTCCCAAAAGCCCGGCGTGCTGCAGGAGTGCATCCTGTCACATAGCACGCCAGGAATCACAGCAAGGCATTTGCAGGCTTGGATGCCCACATTTGCCACAAAAACCCCCTCACTATGTGATTTTGTCATGAGTGACTGCCTGGCGCTGGCAAATTCCTCTGAAGCACCCGCAGTTGCCAGCTTGACAAGGGGATGCTTGGCAAGAGAACAAAACAGGGGTCATGAGGAGGTACGCAACTGTGGACACCACTGGACATTGTTCATCCTTTTCGTTTAGGATCACTAGCAGAAAAAGACCCAACATTGCTTAAACTATGGTAACAGGCTTGACCGGGCAGCAGGCTGCAGTAGCACAGCTGTGTGGGAAACACACAGAGACAAAACCCATTATCTACAAATCATGTAATAAACACCCTTTCATTTTTGCAGAACATACACATTAACAGTATTGATCTAAGCCCGTACCCTATAAACATGTTATACTACATGTATTCCTCTAGTAAAGTCGTCATGCAGTCTTAAGAAGTCTTTAATACCTGACCGAAATCCCAGCACAAATCCTAAAGCACTTAAAACATTACAGGAAACAAGCGATTAACTTGTTTTTAGCAAACATTAAGTCATCCTCAGAATGAGCTGTTACACTCAGTGGAGCGGATGGGCCGCCAGTATAAATGTGAGGATTTCAGGAGAACTCCCCACCTCGGCCTCGCGGATCCCTCCTGCCCTGCCGACACCCAGCCTCGCAGCACCACGCCTGCAGAATGAAGGGCACGCTGCCAGCGTTGGCCTTGCTCGCTCTCCTGATTGCGGCACGTGAAGGAAAAGGCGAAGGAAACACCGTGAAGCTCTGCGGGAGAGACTTCATCAGAGCCATCGTCTTCACCTGCGGTGGCTCTCGGTGGAAAAGGCATTTGACTGATTATCACTACCTGTTCGGTAAGTACTAATGAATGCGTTACAGGCTTGTCACCCCCCAGACGGCATGCCTAGCTCCGAGGGGATTTGGAAGAGTCAAATCACCTGCAGGCTGCAGCTGAGGGCAGAGCTCTGCCCTTGGCTTCTGCTGCGCCCCTAAGTAGGTGCACCTCAAGCATGAACAGCATGGGTTTTGCTTTGAGACAGCAAGTGGTGCAACTTCACGTTTTTTGTTTGCTTGCAGCTTGCTTGGCTTCGCTCAGTGTGCTATTTTGCTAAATAAAAACTACTTAGATCAAGATTTTCCAAATCAATCTGAGGAGCCACGAGTTAAACCCAAGGCTATCACTGAAAATCTCTATGCCATGACACTTTAAATGTCAGAGACAAGCTTTGCTGCAGTCAATGCAAGTTTTTTACCGTTTGTCTTGGGCAGGACACACC
>NW_010551503.1:14218-18278 GCF_000687285.1 Phaethon lepturus
TCCCTACTAGAAGCCAGAAACTTTGTTACAACTTAAGAATACTATAATTAAGGATGTTAAATATACACTCTGCAATTTAAGTATCTTTACATGGTGTTGTATATAGAATCCTAGAATGGTTTGTGTTGGAAGGGACCTTTGGTCATCTAGTCCAACGCCCCTGCAGTGATCAGGGACATCTTCAACTACAGCAGGTTGCTCAGGTTTTGACTCTCTAAAAATGTGCACAGTCAAAAAATGCAGCCATTACATGCACTGCTAGAAATTCATACTCTGGTATGTTAAAGTAACTGGAAAAAAGAAAATAAGGCAGATGACAGGAACAGAGGCTTTCTACACTTTCCATGCAGTAACATCTGCCTTTTTTGAAAATCTTGTAGCAGCAGCTTTAAACAAACATGAAAAGCGATGCCACCTGCAACACCCTACCTGAGAGTCTGTTAAAGGAGAAGAAACCCCCACTGCTGAACTAAGCAAAATAACTTCTATACCTTTGTAAACTCCACAAGGCAGCACCCAATTGTACTGCTGTATTTAAAGTGCACATGAATCGCAAGTGTAATTGAAGTGGGAACATCCAGGAACTTTTAAATTCTGGGCTATCTGTTGCCTTACATAAGATCTGTATTTCAGGAAACCCACAGGCAGTTCCAGGTTACACAGGCTGGTCAAGCGCCACTGACACATTAAATCACCGTTTTACCCTTTGAAGCAATTATATCAGTGTAAGACTGATAAGGCAACTATTCCTACGAAGAACACTCTTCAATATAAATCCATAAATTACTAGCTTTTTAACATGTTAATCACAGAATGCATACCTTGTGTATCCATTTTAATACTGCCTTGGTGAGAAGTCAGTGATCCAATACATCTTGTTTCCTCACATCAGAAACACGGAGGGCAATGCTTTCAGCTCCCTGGCTGTAGGCTGGTCTGTCTTTCTAGTAAAGATACATACTATGAACTACTCATGATTCCATGACTTCCAGTTTTTAGCTTCTAATTTTTACGTGACAGAGAGTGAAAATCCCCTGCCTTTCTCACAAGAGAACGGTGATGCCAGCTCCTCGATGTACAGGGACCAGAGGCTGGAGACTGACAGCGAGGAAATCCACAACATCAAGCCTGAGACCGAGCAAGACTTGCAACGCACCAGGAAAACGTCTATGCTAAAAAAGCGTGAAGTAGCCAAGCTGCTTACCACATCCTGCTGCAGCATCGGCTGCAACGAGAGAAACATCAGCTCCCTGTGCTAAAACGCAGCAGATGCTGATGAGGTTCAATGTCACGGCTTTCATGTATTGTAATCATGACATAAACCACAATTATTTCCATTGTATTCTTTAATTGTACCTTTATTCTTTGCAGTATACAAAGGAGTAAAGGCTGAATGTTAAGCGCTATAGGGCAAACCAGCAAACGGCTACAATGACAGCTCAGGTTGGGTTGTCTGGATGCCACAAAGTATTTAAACTTTTAGTCACGAGTACAAATACTTCTTCCCATCTAACTACTGTTCTAGTTTCAGCTTTGCACATAAAGTGTAATAAAATATCCAATTTATTAGATGCTTGTTCTCTTACTTACAAAAACCCAACAGCAGGTTTCAGCTGTGAAACATGGGTAGCAAAAAGTCAGTCTTCAGAATCATGATAAAGCTGAGGCAGCGCAGATAGCTCTGCACAGCGTGTCATGCTGTGGGGCCCATGAGCCAGACCCCACCAGAGCAGGGGGAAGGGCTGCAGCAGAGGAGACCTGTGATCAGTCAGCACTGGCCCCTAAATGGGGCTGGCGGTAGCCGTGGTTTATTTCCTGTTCCAGCCGCTTCCAGTAACGTCTACCCAAGGTCCTACCTAGGGGACAGTTATTCTGCACTCAGGGAGATCAGAAATACACCCCTGAGCTCAGAGGGCTGTACTGGCCCTCTTACCTATAGGCAGGTATCAGCTGAGAACCCCAATTCAGCTTTTCTGGGGCTAGATTCAAGCACCTTTAAAAGAAGGGCCCAGACATGTCAGATCTAGGTACTCTAAACATGACATAATTTGAAGGTTTCAGCTTTTTTCAAACATTTCACTTGATTTCAAGCACGATGGGAGCTAGTCTTCTCCAAGCAGAACTAACCACCTTCTCTGCACTCAGGGCTTTCCTCGGGGCTCAGGGACAGCCAGCCCCCGACAAGCAAAGCTCCTGACTCCCGCACTCTCCGCTGCCCTCCTGCTGCAGGGCCCGCCCGGGGCACCTCTGGTTTGGAGGCACCCCTCCGTCCCCAGGCAGGGCAAGAGAACTTGCAGCACCGAGCTATTGCGGCTCGGTGGACACAGCATCTGCAATACAGCACGTGCACGGAGACGGGGCCATGGGGCCTGGCACGTGCTTAACTGTCCTCAAACGCCACTCTACAGGGAGGGTTTTAAAATTGCTTTGTTTTACTTTCCAAAAGTCCCTCTCTGGTTTCTACTTGGGGAATCATATAGTGAGGGCAAATTCAGGGAGAAAAAAGTATTACAGGGATAGCCAGTTCTGAAAGCAGCTAGAATCAGGTGCAAAAAGGCATTTCACAGAGAATCACTGCCCAGAGAAAGCTCTGGGAAATAAAATTATTACATTCACCACCAAAAGGCTTACGGTAACCATGTTTCAAAACAGGTGAAAGTTGCCTTGGTCCTTCGCAACCATTTTCAACAACAGAAAGAGGAAGAGTTAGGCTGAATATTCATTTCTCCTACTGTTAAACTCAGCTACCTCCTTATTCAACATAGACAGCATAGACATTTGCAAGAGCAAACAACGAAGTGTTCTTGAACACATACGACGAAAACGTATCACTCGCAGGATCCCACAGGCACCGGCTTCCGATTTGCATGCTCTGCTCATTCAGCTGCCCAATATGCGTCACCACAACAATCTTGTACCTCGGTATCATAAGGTCTTTTACCCGAGCTTTAATAACCTGCAAGAGAAAAACACGTTTAGACCCTAGTGGTGAGCTCTCTTTACAGGGGATGCTCAGTGATTTGTTTTTCTGGGACAGACAAGTGCAAGCATTCCAGTACCGAGCCTTTGCAACAATCCTGATGACAAGCTTTGAACTGCAGCATTTGAAACATCTACTGCAAACTCCCCCAGCCCTGTGGACGGGTGGCATGCACGCTGCTGCGGTCATTTCACGAGAGAACCAACACTTCCATCTGCTAAAAAGAGGCACATCTTCCTGCTGCACTACTGAAATGCAAGCACAGATGTTAAAAAAGGAGTTACTGTACGTGAATACCATATTCTCCTCCGTATGTGTTCATAGTTACCTGCTGAGTAAGGAAAGGAAGAGCAGACAGTACTGCTTTCTTAAAGCGGGTGAGCTCTTCTGGGCCAAATCAGCTGAAAGGCTGAAGGCTTAGGACAGTCTTTTCTCATCAGCATCAGCAGCAAGACTGGATTTAACCGACAAGGAGCTTGCACATATCATGGTGCAGAATTCAGCCACTACTATAACTGGCCTACTTTGGAAAGGTCCGATACATTCTTAAAACTTATTAATGGCATTTCAGGACAGAGCAACCTCAGCGTGGAGTTTTTACTGAACCACGTGCTTGGTCAGAGCTTGAACAAATCTTATCATTAACTTGTATAAGCCTGCACCTGCCTCAGACCAACCCTTGATGCATCTCGACGGCCTCCTCCCGCATTTGTTTTACGCTTGATTTTTCTGTCTGGGCACCTCCCCGCCCTGACAGCCACCTCCCCGACACGCCGTCGAGGACAAAATGGCCACCTCGTGCCTCGAGCGCAGCGGTACCTCAGCGATGTCCTTCACCATGTCCCTGCACCGGGTCGGCTCGTAGGGCTGCTCCCTCAGGTAACTCCCCAACACATCCTTCAAGATAGTCTCCACCGCCGCCACCGGGAATCGCTTGGGGGGCACCTGAGGGGCAGGCGGTGAGGTTAAGCTCGCTTTTCTGAAGGGAAAACCCACCGCGCCGGATTAGCCAAGGAGAAAGTGCCTCGGAGCTCCCCCTCGTCCCGTCCCGAAGCCCCCGGCCCTGAGACCTACCCGAGC
>NW_010551504.1:0-35005 GCF_000687285.1 Phaethon lepturus
CGAGAAGGACTTGGGGGTCCTGGTGGATGAAGTACCATGGAGTACTGGCATGATCCAGTAATGGGTGACCAGAGCCCAGAAGACCAACCGTATCCTTGACTGCATCCAAAGCAGTGTGGTCAGCAGATTGACGGAGGTGATTCTGCTCCTTGACTCCGCTTTGGTGAGACCCCACCTGGAGTCCTGCATCCAGCTCTGGAGCCCTCAGCACAGCAAAGACATGGACCTGTTGGAGTGGGGCCAGAGGAGGCCACGAAAATGATCCGAGGAATGGAACACCCCTGCTGTGAGGACAGGCTGAGAGAGTTGGGGTTGTTCAGCCTGGAGAAGAGAAGGCTCATGGGGAGACCTTATTAAAGCCTTCCAGTACTTAAGGGGGGATTATAAGAAAGATGGGGGCAGATTTTTTAGCAGGGCCTGTAGTGATAGGAGAAGGGGTAATGGTTTTAAACTAAAAGACGGTAGATTTAGACTAGAGATAAGGAAGAAATTTTTCACAATGAGGGTGGTGAAACACTGGCACAGGTTGCCCAGAGAGGTGGTAGATGCCCCATCCCTGGAAATATTCAATGTCAGGTTGGACGGGGCTCTGAGCAACCTGGTCTAGTGGAAGATGCCCCTGCTCATTGCAGGGATGTTGGACTAGATGACCTTAAAAGGTCCCTTCCAACCCAAACTATTCTAGGTTTCCATACTGGGAGACACACCAGGGACATGGCTGTCTGTCCCCCTTCACTGGTGTTGCTCTGTCCATAACGGTCTTGGCACAGGCCAGCTTGTGCTCTCCCAAGCATTTCCTGGGAAAGATTTGGAGGGGAAGGGAATTAGCATGGAGTAGGGATCATTGCCAGCACTGGGTGGATCAGGCTGCCCTATTTTGGGTGTAAGCCATGCTGTATTGGGTGGTTCCCAGATCACAGGATGGGTCCTCGCATATGTTATGAAGTTGTGGAGTGAATACCGAGGTCCTGAACTCAAACATCCACATATGGCTTCCTGGCTACAGTGCTGAGCCCAGCAACAACTCGTTCATGTACTGTTTGTGTGGGAAATACGGCGTAAACATATCCCTCACCTGTATTTTAGCATAAACAATAACCTGCTCTAAATGTTTTAGGTTACAAAGCTTTAACACCTTCCTCACAGCTAGATATATTTGCTGCCTCTGTACTTTCCATGCCAGGACAGTGGTCATTTTATCAAATGCTTTGTCCTTATGTCTGCTGGAGGAAACTCTTGCAGAAGAGAACACTGGTAGGAAGAAATTGGTTGCTATTTTGAGAAAGTGGTGGATGTGCTTTGACCTTGGCCAATTTTTGCTTTGTTTTTTGAAATATGGATTGAAACGGTGGATTGAAATGCATTTTGTTGACAATGATCACATTTCGATGCACGTCTTGTTGCAGGCACGTGAACCCCTTAAGCATTGAGATGAGATACTGTCATGGGCAGAAAACCCTCTTAGCTCTCTGCACGTGTCCCTGCCTCCCTCCAGTCCTTCTCACCACCTCCAGTGGTCGGAAGCAATTCTATTAACCTTCAGCCTCATACTGCTTTTTCTAGGTGAGTTTTCTCTTTCAACTGAGAATCAACAGGAGGCAGGAAAAGCTTCTGCCACAGGCTGCCTTGGGATGCTTGGGGTCACTTTTCTTCCCGGGTACTTCGTCCCGTGCTTTTCTGACTAACAATTGCTGCCTATAGTGCATTTTTCTCCAAGGTCTCCATCTCTCCTGCTATCACCAGGCAGGAATCAGCTCCGGTACGCAAGTTTTTAACTCCAGTTGCCTTTATCTCTGCCAAACGTGAGCTGTGAAGCGGCATCCCCGTGGCTCAGGTGTGGCTGTACAGTAACTCGGTAACCACAGGCAATTACACGGCGGTGGAAACGGGATGTTGACTTACCACGGCTTCCTATGTACACAGAGAACGCTTGCTCATTGCTGTAGAGCATACATGGAGCCGCTCTGTCTCTCAAGAATGTATTCAGCGTCTGCATTTTTTATCTTGTCCAGAGGCAGTTTCTCCTGCAAACAACACCTGGAAACAGATCGTGCATATAGATGTTACTTGCAAGCCCAGCTTGAGGCCTTTAAATCAGAGGTCTCTTGTTTTCATGTGGCTGATCACATTAGCATCACCCGGCATCACTGTAGTGCCTACACAGTACCTGTCAGCTACTGTGTTTGTCCCAGACCATCTTTACAATCAGATAAATGAAAGCCTGTAACAGGAAGGCATTTCTTCTCTCAGATTTCGGCATTATCAATCATCACTGCTCAGTGCTGCCAAGACGACTCTTTCTGTACCCTGGAACAATGCTCTGGGGAGCTGCATGCCTGAAAAACACGCTTATAACCTGCTTTAAAGGACTAGCATGCCTGTAGAAAGGGTTATCTTGATTTTTTTCAGTTTTATTTATTTGGACAAGTAAATGAAGTACAAATGCAATGTACTGGGTCTTTTTTTTTCCACGCAGGAACAAAACCTGAGAATTATATTTTAAACATACGAGTACTAACTTGCTCTTAATTCCCACCCATGCCAATGGGCACTAAAGAGCGTGCGGCGGAACCGGCTGGGAAGGCTCCTGCCACCGCTGCCGGGCGTCCCGGGGATGGGGCTCGCAGCGGCGCGGAGTGACCGGCACCCTCCGCGCAGGGCAGCGATCTCAGCAGCGCAAAAGGGCCAGCTTGCTCCTGAGTCCCTGCTCCAGTGGGTTCCTTGGGAGAGAGCTCAGTTTTTTAATTCTTGCGTGATGCTTAATTTTAGTATTACAAAAATTTTATAGATGGAGAATTTGAAGATAGGAGGAGATTGTTTGGTGTTACTTCATTTGTATATAACTGGATTTTTATTGTCTTCTTTGTTGTTACTTTTCTAAAAATACAAAACATGAAAACTGAAAGCCTTGTCTTCTGTGAATTTCTATTTATTTTGATTATGGAAGGATGAGAAAATACCATGGGTATAACCAATTGATGTCTGCTAGAATGATACCTCTATCATTATTCCAAATGTTATTTTTTCTGTTTTTGTCTGAAGAGCCACAGAAATTCAAATTAAGCATCATTATTAAAAATGGCATAAATTGCATTTTGACTTCTGTGGCACACTACGTGCTGGTTGGTTTGTACCTGCTTGAAGTGAAAGGGAATCCCTGTGCTGGTGGTTCATAGCTGGATAAAGCATGAGATCGTTTCCAGGGAGGACTGATGGTTAACTCTGGCATCATGGATAGGTCCCAGAGCAGATTAGTTCAGAGTCGGTCTTCGTAAAGCATTATTGAGACTTTGGGTGTAATACAATGTTTTAGAGAAGAAATGCAGGGATATATTCCCTGCTGAGGAATACTGTGATGAACTAGAGCACAGGAGAGATGCCTGCTGATGTTTACAGGCTACTTCAGCTGCAGAAACTAATTAAAGTATTTTTCTAGTCTGCCTGTGAAGCCGAGTTTTCCTTAATACTATCATTATTGATTTTTCTGCTTGCTGAGTCACAGCAGCAATTTACACTGCCATTGAATATCCCCTGTAACCTGCTTTCCCACCAGGGCCCGATGTATCTCTTAAACAGGACCTAAAACCTTAATCATAAGTACATGCATTGATAACAAAAGCCCTAATGCGTGAAGAGTTTTCTGTAAGTTTTAACTTATCTTAACCAACTTTAGGAAACTGTACTTCTGTGGTGGGGACAGGATATTTGCATTTGTTTTGGGAAAGTTTAGAGCTTTCTAAAGGGAAAACTGAAAAATAACTTCAAATAGGGAAAAAATAGTTTGACACCAGTTTGTGTTCACAGAATCACACAGAATCATTAAGGGTGGAAAAGATCTTTAAGATCATCAGGTCCAACCACCAACCCAGCGCCACCATGTCCCCTAAACCATGTCCTGAAGTGCCACATCCACATGTTTTTTGAACACTTCTAGAGATGGCGACTCCACCACCTCCCTGGGCAGCCTGTTTCAATGCTTGACCACTTTCTCAGTGAAGAAATTTTTCCTAATATCCAATCTAAACCTCCCCTGGCGCAACTTGAGGCCATTTCCTCTTGTCCTATCGTTAGTTACTTGGGAGAAGAGACCAACACCCTCGTCGCCACAACCCCCTTTCAGGTAGTTGTAGAGAGCGATAAGGTCTCCCCTCAGCCTCCTCTTCTCCAGACTGAACAACCCCAGTTCCCTCAGCCGCTCCTCATAAGACTTGTGCTCCAAACCCCTCACCAGCTTTGTTGCCGTTCTCCGGACATGATCCAGCAACTCAACGTCCTTCTTGTAGTGAGGGGCCCAAAACTTCCTACCTGTTAAAGTAGGAGTACATGTTTCTAGTGTGGGTTAGACATTAAAGGCTTCACATTATTAATGCTGGGTGATACCTTCTCCCCTCCTCCCCCGTTTCACCCTATGCCATCTTACATTTTCCTGCCATCTTACCATTGCATTCCCTCTTTCTCCTGCTGTACATCTGCATTTGCCTATCTGGTGTCGCAGGTGAATTATGAAGAGAAGTCATTGTTACGGGGTTAACTAACTAAAAGGTTTTTATTGATGATCAAATGGTAATTAATTGATGACTGAATGAAAGTCAAATGGTAATCAATGGTGATTAAGTAAGAATCAAATGTCTTGTGTGAGCAGGGAGATGGGCACTGACTGGGCAAGCCTCTGCGTGCTGGAGAAGGAAGGGCTGTATTCCTCACGAAGCCAGCTGCTGGCACAGAATGCAGGAGTTGAGTTAAAATCCTTCATCCCTGAAAGCCAGTTACTGTGACACAGGTTCAGCTTTTGCAAAGGTTGAGTTGGGAATAGGTGAAACAGCAACGCTCAGCGGTGCTGAACCCCACAGATCAGTACTGGGTCCTTCAGCAGAGGAGGACCAGGTTGGGGAACATATTTAAACAATGTGGGTGTACAGAAGTTCATGGAGCTGGTGGGATGCACCCATCATCATGGGTGCGGGGAGCACTGGCAGGTGTTGGCATGAGGCCACTCTCAATTCTCTGTGAATGGCGGTGGCGATCCTGGGGCCCAGATAACAGCAAACATCACTGCTGTCTTCAGGAACAGCAAGGAGGAGGATTGATGGAAGCTGCAGGATGGCCAGCTTCACCACGGTCCCTGGGAAGGTGATGGAACAAGGAGACTTGGAAACCATTCCCAAACATACAGAGGACAAGAAGTCAGCATCCATTTACAAAGGGAAACCAAGCTTAACCACCTGGCTCAACAGCTGGGCCCAGGGGGTCGTGATCAGCAGCGCAGTGTCCAGCTGGAGGCCAGTCACTAGTGGTGTACCCCAGGGGTTGATACCCAGGGCCAGTACTGTTTAATGACTTCATTAATGACCTGGGCAAGCAACCCTCAGCATGTTGGCAGGTGGTACAAAACCATGAGAGGTTTGCGCTGCTGTTCAGGGGGACCTGGACAGGCTGGAGAAACGGGCCTACAGAAAAATCATGAAGTTCAGCAAAGGGAAGTGCAAAGTCTAGCACCTGGGGAGGGATGACCCCAGGCACTGGGGCAACTGCTGGAAAACATCTTGGCAGGAGAGGCCCTGGGATCCTGAGGGACACCAGGCAGAGCCTTGCCAGCAGGTTGAGGGGATATTCCTTACCTCTGCCAGCCCTGGGTGCTATGTCCAGTGCTGGGCTCCCCAGTACAAGAGACATGGACATGGTGAAGGCCCGTGAAGATGATTGATTGTTTGGAGCATCTGTCATATGAGGAGAGGCTGAGAGAGCTGGGGCTGCTCAGTCTGGAGAAGAGAAGGCTCAGAGGGATCTTGGTCATGTGGATGAGTAACTGATGGATGGAGGGAGTAAAGAAGATAGAGCCCAGTGACAGGACAAGAGGCAACGGGCATGAACTGAGACACAGGAAATTCCATTTAAGCATACTACTAATAATGTGCAAGGTCATCTCCCAAAACATGACATCCAGCTCAAAAGGTTTGCAAGGTCTTTTGAGGTCTTTTAGGTCTCAGCGCAACCGCAGGGCAGATAGTGTGCTGGGCTTGTTCAAAAGCTTTTTTTTTTTTCATCTTTTCCCCCATAAAAACTGGTTCTTCTTTCTCTGCATTGTACAGAGGCCTTAGAACCTCTGCTTAGCGCAGGATAAACTGGCGCCAGTACCCCAGTAATCCTACAAAATGCTGCACATCAACCTGGTTTTGGTGCTCAGCTGTACAGTTTTGTTTGTTTCCGTAATCTAGAAACATTGCCAGATGATGCTTAAAAATTTTACTTCCTTTCCTGGTCCTGGTCCTAATTTCCCAACCATGCCCTCACAGGGTGCCCATAACACTGCTCAGTGCCTCCCCGCCACACTGCTGGGTAGGTCCGGCCAGCAGGATGTCACCAAGGTAAGAGAGCCGGTGCCACACTGGGGACAGGCTGCACTTCTCCAAGGGCTGAGCCACAACCCCGTGACGAAGTGTGGCAGCAGCTGGTCCTGTTTGAAGGCTGTAGCCTGGCAGGGGGGACCAGCACAATGGTGTGAGACACAGTTCTCTCAGGTAGAAAATTATGCCAGGTGTAAAAGGTTCCATATCAAGACTGAAAGTTACATGAACACCTCGACCCCAACATTAGTCATGTTACAGATGCACTGGAAGAAATATTTGTGCCTTTAAATAGCATGACAGGACTTTTCAGCTATGTATATTTAATTATTTTTCTGTCCTCTGTAGGGGAAAATTAGCTTTTTGTAGGACAGAGGCAGACACCAAACTTCTTTTCACTGTATATTCATTCTCACTCAAGGTTCTTCTAACAGGAAAATTGACACTTTGGAATCATTAGTCCTGGCAACTATCCAACACCTTTATTACCAATTTCATTGTTCATTTGTGATACAAAAGTCAAACTTCTGCAAATAGTTCTTCAGAACAAAAAAACTAAAGGATTTATACATAAACAATTACATACAACATTTATAACGTGCAGTACAAAGTGTACACTGATGAGATACAAATTGCGTATCATGCCAAGATTAAGCAAGTGTTAATCATAGAGACTAGTGCTGATGGTTATGTTTCACAGAGACAGTTGCAGGTACTGCCTTAAAGCACAGAAAAGATACAGTTCTGAGAAGCTGTACTTGTCTCATCCTCAGTCCCCAACTCCCCGTTTCAGGTCTGGGGGAAAGACTTGGTCCTTCTCCATATTCATAGAACGGTTCTGAATTCATCAAAAATGAAGCTAGGCACATGTGCTTCAACAACCTAAGGGAAACAGGAAGGCACACTTAGGTATTTTCTTCGTTATTCATTTGTATGCCCTATTCATCCATTACCAAGCTGCCAGGACCACAGGTTCTGTGTAGGACTGGAGGAACGCTGACACCCTCTCTGCTGTTTCTCACACAGCAGCAGGCTGGAGCAGAAGCTGGCACAGGTACCAGGTACATCAGCTGCAAGACTGACACGGGGACTTTCTACTGCATTGCACCGTGGGCTGGGAAGAAGAGAGAAACGGGAAGAATCTCCCTCTCTTTTAATTGTATTAGCTGGGAAATGGCTTATTCGAGAGTCGTGAGGTACAGCCTACAGCAAATGGGATTATGATTTATTTTTAATATGACATATAAATAATATATCATCTTCAAATGCAGTTAAGTTGCATTTAAGCCTAAAATAACATCTCTCTACAAGCCCAGACTTTCAGAACTTCCCTTGCATGTGAAACAAAGAAGCTGCCTGGGAAGCCATGCTTTGGCAGGAAGGGAAGGGAAGGAAATCAAGGACTGGAGACGGTGTTTCACCAAAATTTAGACTTGCTAATTTACTTTTTGCCCTGCATTTAGAATACTGCTACGTTTATTATTACTTAATTCTGCAACATCTCAGAACTTCTATTTAATTTCTTTCCTTCCCAAAAGCCCCATAGCAATGTATGCGCTCTCTGAAGATTAAATGGAGCACTCTTCTTAAATCCACACAAAGCTGAAATCTCAGCCAGACACAGTACACCTTTCTGTATTTTGTATCCCCTCTGTATTTTCTAGAAAATAGATTTTATGTAAGGATACTATGACTAGTACAAGAATAATTACACAAAGTACGCAAGTAACACAATTTGTAGTTTGTACAGGGTAAAAGAATTCATTATGACCCATTCCTATCAGGTAACAGATTTTTCATCTGTACTTCCTTTTCGCAATCTTCTACAGAACGTCTAAAAAGGGTCAATACTGCTTTTTGGACAAGGTTAACAAGTCCCTTATTCTGGATATTTGTTTACAGATGATGTCATGTTCCAGAGTAGATATGTGTGACCAAACTGCTAGTAGCTAACCACAGCATAAACCAAGATTTCGCTCATCTGAACAGGACTCCAGCTCAATGCTACATACAGAAGACATGGAATTCTTTCTCACCTTTCTTGGTAATTTTGTGTAGCGAATGTAATCTTCCAGGAACATGAGGGCACCCACGACATCAGCAGGCATTTCTGGTATCTTCTGGCTAAAATTAAACCACAATGAAGATCATACTCTTACTAGCCAATCAGTTATTTGGATAAAATTACATAAAAATGCCAGCCTTCAAGTAACACCTTTTCCACTAGGTACCATGTGATTCCATTACAAAAAGAAATAGTATTTTCATCTTGTATTTAGCCAAATATAGTTGTTATTATTATGTCAAATATAGTCTGCTAGAAAAACATACTGGAAGAGCAGTGATAATACTACTGAAGCCCTCTTCACAGAGGTGATACTTAAGAAAAAAGTAAAACATGGATACCTTGTGCACTGTTCCATTGTTGAACGAATAAACTGACCGATCAGAGCCAGAAATTGTTCTGTGTATCTTGAATGAAACTGTTTCAACAGGGTAAGGAGTCCCAGAACTAAAGGAAGCCAGTCAATCTGATCAGCTGGCCGCTTGCACACCACTCCTGCACAGAAAAAAAAACAACAAAACAACACATGTTTATAAAACAGAACATATTCTTTATAGCAGGGGAAAACTTATACTCCCATGAGGTTTTCTGTTGTGCTTCCCCTTCTGCTTGACCACACATGAAAGTTAAAAACTAATGTAACAACTGCATTTCTTCCATAGCAAATGGCTTAATGATGTTAACTAAGGCATAGGATGGAATGACAAAGGTGGAAGTTTGGATTCTGTTTCTTACTCCACTGTATTTGGCTTCCTTATTAAAACAAACCTGCCTGGACGTGATGGACTAATGTCAGAAACAGAGTATTTTCCATGCAGATGATTTTACCATCTTCTCTACAGATAACTTCTCATAGGTTTTCATTAGATTTAGACAAAAAACAACTTATACAATACCTAAATTTCTGTTGTATTGAAGTTTTGGAAACTGGGAAATGAGAAATAAGAAGTTGACAGTAGGAAAATATGGCAGACGCTTTGTTGTTATGTAGATCTGAGGGGAAAAAAAAAAAAGAGGAACACAGTTCTTCCACATATTAATTTTTTTCTCAGTTAATAATCAATAAAATAGAAAAAGCAAACTGTAGCAAGCACCAGAATGTAAGTCTGACCTTATTTAATGGATTGTGAATGCCAGCTGCTTCCAGATAAGCTGTGATTTCATACAAGAGAGTGTTGTCTTCTTTAGGATAAGGTAGTGATGGGTTCTGATAATGTGCTTCAATGTCAGCCAGTATTGCTCTAGAAGGAAAATAAATTGATTTTATTAAATACTTATTTAAATTATCTGCAAACAAACCCTACATGATGCCACACATCATATTAAATTTAAAACTTAAAAAACACAAAGCCTGTAAATGGTTACAAGCAAGAGTAAACCACCTTTTTTGGAATATCTTTTTACAAACATTATATTTGTTTCAAAATCAGAACCACACATTTCACTTCTCATCCAAATACGACCTCAGATCCACGTATAACCAAATGCAATTAGAAGCTGTGCTGTCCACTAGCATGTTCATACAAATTACTTGCCAAGTCATTTATTTGTAATGTTTTTGTTGTGTTCAAACTCAAACACGCATCAACAAAAATCTGAATACAGTCAGAATTCACATTTTGCCCAGTTGATAACAACTTCACAGTGATACATGCAGCACATTTTGCTTCTTACTTATTGAGATTTTCCAAAGCAGCAGCCAAATGCTTGGAGTCAAACCTGCAGGAATAATTTAATTCATTGGTAATCTGTCGTCTTAAAATCTGCATCTGACCAACCTGTTGAAAGAAACAAACAAAAAAAGGGTGGGGCATTATACTTGAACGCAATGAAGGAATAATAAAGTCAAACTAAGGAAAAAGCTAATGAGCAACAATTTATAGTTAAATGGATTACACAAAGCCCTTATTACACCTAAGAGCCTTTGTAGGGCTGCCCAAAGTAGGTCATACAGAGCGGCTGGAGCTACTTCCTCATTTTGGTCACAGAGCACCAATTCAGACTGCCTGCAGTCAGAACTGACAGACCCCAACTGTGCAGTGCAGGCCCAGCGCTCAAGATTTGCCCACGGTTAGTTCTTGATAGCAAACACAGGCAGTGTGAAAAGGGCACTAAAAAGGTAACAGGTATAAAACCCCAATTACTTGCTTGTTTTTCATTGGTAAGTGAAAATGCTTGTACTCTTTTCCCCACCTCTCCCTTGACCTCTAGGTCAGCAATGGCAGGGATAAAAAAGAAGACATGCTTGTTGCAGTCAACTTTCCCCCTCCTACCCTGACCCTTCCTCTGCTCTTCAGTAACATACACAAACATTCACAGCACTCTGAAAAACACTGGTCGTAAAATATCATTACAAAGTCAAGAACAAGTTGATGGGAAGCTTGTTGACATCTCTGGCACAGTAGACTGCCTTCTGTGTGAACAAGGCAAGTTCAGGAAATGCCACTGGTCCAGACTTTAGCCTTAGGTATGTTATGTATACAAGGCACTGTGGGGAGTCTCAGAGCTCCTGATACGGAGCACTAACTCAGTCTTCCCAGATCAGATCTCTAGCGCTAGACTCCATTTTTGATGAACTATTACATATGAGTCTCAGTGCTAAGCACTTTGTGGAGTGTGAGCTGTAAACAAAGCTCAGGAGCTCTCACAAATCCAGGCCTGCTTCACTTGTGATGTGACAGAATTCCAGGTCAACATAACACAACACTGTAAAATAAACAGATTAAAGTATATAACAAAAGAGCCTAGAGTGAGTTCTCTATGTCACCAAGTCACATAAACCTACCTTCATTATGGAGTCTAAATATACTGACCAGATCTTCTGAGTTTTTGCAACTGCTGCAGAATAAACCTTGTTTGAATTTGCTGAGAAAAGGAGAAGGGTGAGGCATTACAAAAAGAACAAGTAAGAAGAGAAATAAATCCAAATGTACAAAGACAACGGCCTTCTTCCATCCTAACCAGTAAGCACTTACCTATAATTCCTTTGAGAGGGCTAACAGCATTCATAAGTGCTTTTAAGATATCCTGTATGGTCCTGTCACGCAATATATTTTTCTGAAACATACTGAGGAAATTCTAAATAAAAGAAAGAAATAAGTAAGTAAAATCCTCACACATGTACTCTGTGCTTAAACTTGGTGGTACAAGAGACATATCTTTTAAGACCAGGGAAAGTATATTTCCACAGATGAAGAGTTGAGGAATTCTGTAGTTAGACTTTGTGCTTTTCTGTATTATGCTAATCAGCATTAGGACAATTAGCAGATCCCCTTCATCAATATATAATACCCACTGTAGACAACTACTAATCTAATTCAATTTTTGAGGAAGAACTGTCTTCATCCACACATTTTCCTTAAAATCTTTAACCAGGCTAAAACTGGGTTCTTCTCAGAAAGCAAAAAAAATTGGTTTCACATGGAGTTATTAGGTAAAAAGTCATTACATATAACTGACACCTCATTTATATCATGGTAGACCCAAACAATCTAATTCTTTGTTGATATCTAGACAAAAAAATAGATGTTGACCTGAGATCAACTTTTGAGTATACATGAAGTGTACACCTTCAAAAGGCGTTCCTTGCAAACCACCATTTAATGTAATGCGTAACCCTGTGTTACACAGCACCATTTATTCAGGAATACCAACTTTTCTATCTGCAACTGAAATTCCTACATGTGGGTTTGTACATACATTTTTCAAATGCTTTTCATTTCAATTTACCATTTAAAAAAACAACATTTTTTATTTCACTAGCAGCTATTAAGCAATAAAAGCATCACGACTTTGAGACACCCAAGTTCAAAAATTACCTGCAGTTCCTTTACAATCATGAAACACAGCAGTCTGTCTAAACCATTGAGACCAAAGGTACCTAAAGTATCCTGGATCTCTGAGAAGAGACGACTATTGGTCACTTCCTGATGAGTTTTGATATCATACCACGTGTTCATTTGGTCAATGTAACACGTGATTCTGAGGAAAAATTAAACAAACAAATACTTCAGAATAAGCTGCAGACAGTTTCTGTGATAATCTAAGTAATCAGGTAGAGATTAGAAGGACTCTTTAAGTATCTCAGGTGACGTTTAGTTGCTCCTCTTTCCACAATGGTTTTGTCACCCTTCCCTGGTTTCTCCCTCCTCCATTTGTGTAACACAAAGCTTCCCTTCTTAGACTAAACTCACAACTTTTCTAGACTAATATTTAAAATGTACAGGATGGATTGGGTAAATTTGGTTCTACATAAAGATGGTGGCATGACAGCTAAGAAAAACTATGTATTGTATACTTTGTTTGTATACAGTGGAATTGGAGCCATCCAATGCATGGCGCTATAATAGACACAACACTTACTTTGGGTCTGTGATCCTCAGGATTTCTCTACAAAGCCGACCAATAAATGTTACAGATTCATCCACAGGTGTGAATTTTGGTATAGGAATATGAGTAGACTGGTATATGCTTTGCCAGTCTTGAATCTGAAAAATAAGTTTGAGAGTAATTTGCACTGTTACCATTGCATGTTTTTAATTCGCTTAGAAATTTTACTCCTCTTATTTAATTTAAAAGTAGTACCCTGTAAAACAATATTGTAAATTACACACAGCAGAACACTATAAAAACAGAATAAAGCAAAGAGAAGAACGAGTCTTATGACGGAAAGAAAGAAGACGACAAGTGGGGAGGTTGAGAGAACTACTTACACTCCATCTGCTAATTCCATCTGGTCCTCCCTAAGACTAGCCGCCATTTTGTAAGCTAGATTTAGGATCTACTCACTCCACCACTTGTGAAATATCACAAAAAAAGCTGGTAACTACTGCACTCTTTCTAAGTCTGCATTATAATGGCTAATAATAGATACTGAGAGGACTACTGTAATTCAGTAGTTATTTTCTGCTTTCTTTGAGAAAGAGGCAAGTTCACTGGCAAGAGATAAAAATATTCTGTTTGGGGTATTTTCCTCTTATGTACAACTAATGCAGTGGGAACGCTGGAATAGTTCGGAAGAAGCTGGGGGCAGATATTTTGCACAGTAGTTAGCACATTTTGTTGAAGGCACAACAATATGGACTGTGCACAATGGGATACATATGCCCCACCAGTCACAAGCTTTAACTTCTAAATAGAGACATTTATCAACTTTTTACTTGTTCTTGTTTTTGATTAGCACCTTTGTTCTTAAGAAGTTATTGCACTCCTGTTCCACGTTGTAGTTAATAATACGAGACACTTCCTCTTGCCAAATTTTTAAGCCATATATGTTGACATAATCCTGGATATATTCAAATGATCGATGGAACCCATCCATTGTAGCTGCCATTTCTTTCAGTTTGGGCATCAGTTCGCTTGGCTACGGATGGGGGGAAAAAAAAAAAGATAAAACCAAAACTGTGAACAGGTAGAATACAAAGAAAATATAAAAGGCTTCTAAATGCCTTTACACAACAACCTCTAGAGGATTTCACTATGCTCCAGCCAGAAATGAAAAGCACTGAGAAATTTATCAAAGTTTGTTTGATATCTGAAGTAATTCTTACTAAATATTTTTTCCTCCTGTTTTTAATGTTTTAGCCTTCAGTGGTACTATTGACTGATCTGTGAGACTCAAGAATCTGGACAGGATCAAAAAGGACCTGGGGGGGCTGGTTGATAGCTGGCTGAATATAAGCCAGCAGTGTGCCCAGGTGGCCAAGACGACCAACAGCCTTGCCTGTATCAGAAATAGTGTGGCCAGCAGGAGTAGGGAAGTGATTGTGTCCCTGTACTCAGCACTGGTGAGGCCACACCTTGAATCCTGTGTTCAGTTTTGGGCCCCTCACTACAAGAAGGACATTGAGGTGCTGGAGTGTGTCCAAAGAAGGGCAACGAAGCTGGTGAGGGGTCTGGAGAACAAGTCTTATGAGGAGCGGCTGAGGGAACTGGGGTTTTTCAGTCTGGAGAAGAGGCTCAGGGGAGACCTTACTGTGCTCTACAACCACCTGAAAGGGGGTTGTGGCGAGGCGGGTATTGGTCTCTTCTCCCAAGTATCTAGCTATAGGATGAGAGGAAATGGCCTCAAGTTGTGCCAGGGGAGGTTTAGATTGGATATTAGGAAAAATTTCTTCACTGAGAAAGTGGTCAAGCATTGGAACAGACTGCCCAGGGAGGTGGTGGAGTCACCAGCCCTGGAAACGTTCAAAAAATGTGCAGATGTGGTACTTCAGGATATGGTTTAGAGGGCATGGTGGTGTTGGGTTGGTGATTGGACCTGATGATCTCAAAGGTCTATTCCAACCTTAATGATTCTGTGAAAACAAGAAGTCACAATCCTTATTCTATCATTGCCTTTCTATGTTTACCTGGCTCATACATATCATGTGTTGTCATCAGCCATCACAGACAAAGACAGAACTGTGGACTCAGAATTGATAGGATACTTGGCAACAGAATACAAATATGTTTTTGAATTCTATGTACTCTTAGCAGTTTTAAACTAATCTTAACATCAAATAAGGCATTCCAAATAACCTTTAAGAAGTTCCAAAAGCATACTTTTTTACAAAAAGGAAATCTGCACAGAAAAATACAAGTTATTTTCTAGAAGGTCGTATAATAAGAGAGGTCCCAGCAAACCCAAGATGCATAAAAAGGTAAAATCAAATCAAACTGTTACACACCTTGGCTCTAGGATTAAAGATGAGTCCCCTATGAAGAGCTAGGGCTACCCGTTTTACCAGTTCCTTCCTTATTCCATCCTCTAGTAACTGTTTTGGGTCCACCTAAGTAGAAGAAACAGTTTTTTCTTAAAGTCAGAAAGGTATAAAAAAATACAAAAGGATTTCGCTTGTACCAAGAAAGATATTAAGTACTTATGATGAATTGGGAAGCACTGCTAACAGATGCGCTCTCCTGCCCATGCTTGTCGAAAGAATAAATAGTTGGATACTTCTACAAGATAATAAATGATTCCTTTAAGTTGAATGGCAAAGGTTTGTAATTCCCATATTCAACCTTTGTTAATGATCCATTGAGAATGTCGTACAATTATAAGAAGCCAGTATGCATTAAGAAGTGTATATTTCTTCAAGAATACTTGCTCCTGGTCCTGAAAGAGGTATCTTAATGTAGGAAGCACAGTCTTTGCCAATGGAAGAAACAGCTCTTCAGAAAAGCTTGCAGTCTTTTTTTTTTTTTTCCCCTACTGGAAAAAAGAGTGTCAATAAAGGCTGATGAATTTATTTACAATGAGCACTGTGGGTTCTTAACAACCTTAAATAATACAGTTCTTATCTGAATGCCAAGTCAAGGTATCACCGTTTGAAAATTTGTATGCAAGCTTATTTTTTCTTGTCTTTTTATCTTTCCTCAGGGTGTTGTTTAATGTGCTGAAATATCTGTGCTAAAGTGCTAATTGTCACTGAACGACTTTTTCCTACTGGAATAATGGAACATTACCTTGATGATACCAACTAAAGTAGTTTTCATCATGAGGATACCTTCAGTGAAGATTGAAATTGCATGGGTTAGCTTGGCAACCTTTAATAGGAAGAGAAAGTACAACTTATTGAAGTGATTCAACAATTCAAATAATTATGTTAAAAAGATACACATCTTTCCCAGTGATCGCTTCCTATTTTAGATTGAAGTAATTTGCACTGATATACTTTCAATGTTACATCTTGTTCTAGACTTACTTATAGCACAATAATAATCTTTCTTTTAATTAGACCCCAATAGGTATGTTACCAATAGGAAAGAACAGGTAACCCTTAGAGGCTTTAAAGACATTATGGGAGGAAAGACCTAGCCTGCTTTATCATGTGTGTACAAAACATCATAGACAAAACTCTAAGTTGGTACCTTTGAGCAGGCTAGGGACACAGCTTGAAGTAGTTATTCCATAATAAAGCCTCCTGCTAGCAAGGAGTCCACTTTCCACTGATTTAATACAGTAGTACATTCACTTAGTTTTAAATTATTAGGTGAGCATCCTTAAGCTCAGAGTTCAGACAAGCCAGTCTTTTGCTTTTAAGACATTTACAACACAGAATAGATACAACATAGTTCAGACTTGTAATTCTACAGAAATCAAAAGTGAAAAGCTTTTGTGCGAGATTATTAGTTTCCCCTCTACCTCCTCAAAATAAAAGAAATATTACAGAATACTGTCGCCTCCTCCATCCCTGCCCCTTCCCCCCTCAAACAAACTGTCTTCACAAAGTTTAATGGAAGAGTCTAAACCTAGTGTTTAGGTCTGAACGTCAGCTTAATCTGAGACCACAGCCTGTTTTATATAAAACTCCTAACAAGTAAGCACTTTGGCAAAAACTGCTGGAAAAAGCTGGCATCTTAAATGGTAATAGGACAGCCAAAAGTGTTACTGGAATACTCAGGTTTTTGCTCCTTATCTTCCTCTATTAAAAACAAAACCAAGTAATTTAAATGTTTGCTCACTCTTCCAGACTAAAAACAGTGCAGAAAGAACCCTACAAAAAGCCAATGAGCAATAGCAGCTTTATCTGATCAAATCAATGTGCCTCTATCCTGTCTTCACGTTTGAGGGCAGCAAAAAGCTTAACCCTACTGTCTTATTCTATCTTCAACCTTCTTCTCCTGGAACAAGCATTGCAGATGTGGAGAGCTTCATTTCAGACTCAGGTTTTTAGGTTGTTTTTTTTCCTCTCAACTTAAATAAATAAAAAAATCTTTACCCTCATTTATAAATATTTAGTCTTCCTTCCCTTTTCTACAAGATCAAAAGTTTAAACTTTTACAAATAGAAGAGCAAAAGTTACTCATCTATCCTCAGGAAACCTAAGGTATATCCATGATAACAGTCAATTTTAATTCTTACTCAGTCAGCAAATTGAACTTCACTGTTAAAGTATAACTCTGTGGAGCTGTACCTATTTAAACTTAGGTTGAAGTTGGCCACCTATAAGGTATGCTTTTTCAGAATTCCCTATTTTTACTGCACCTCGTATCGTGGTCCAAGCTGAGCATAATCTCGTAGCTTGTCCTTATCAAGGCGAGTAGGCACTTCAATAATATCATGAGTCTGAAGCTTTATAATTTTGAGAAGAGATGTAAACATGCTTTCTGGAATTATCTGTAGAACCTTTGTAAATGAGAGAAGAAACAAACATAGTCAGTATACTCTCATTAAAAATAATAAATCTTCAATTAAGGAAAAGTAATTACAGAACAAGACAATTACATCTCTTAATGCCTACCTTTCTAACATAAGAAACCAATTCGCCAGAATAATACTGTGACACACTGAGAAGATCAGGACTGTTTGCCTGATTGATGCGGAGAAGTGGCAAGTCAAGAGCAGAAGCAAGCTAGAAATAAAGTTAACATGTTAACTTTACACGTCTGTTTCCAATACAAATTGCATGCTTGAATTCTCTTGCTTGGCTCTACAACTCAAAGCACTAGATTCTTCCTAAAGAGAAGTCTTACAACATCAGGTTTGTCAACAGAAAAAAAAAAATGTTAGAAGTGAAAAAAGTCTAATACTCCATAATGCTACATTCCCCTTATTAATTTTCTTGAAATCTTACCAGTTGTGTGAGATATTTTTTCATTGTAATTTGACACTCCTCCCCATGCTATTTCCCATTCTTATTTCCACAGAAAATATTTTCATCTGATACCACATCTTCATCGTGACAGACAAAGGGCATAGCCAACACAACTTCTGTTAACTCCTTCAGCCTTCTCTGGTACATATGTAGAGGATCCCATCTATGCATCAATGTCTCCAGCAAATAACTGTAATGACTAGAGGCTGGATGATGAGACTTATTTGCCTAACAGAAGCAATATAACTGCTCGCATAAAAAAAACATGCGTAACTTGGTTTTATTTTCTTTAAAACTAAACTTGAGTTGAATTTAATACAGTCTAAAAAATCTGGATACAGAAAATGTTAGTAAATGGAAGTTTTGACTCTCTTGTGACTTCACAGCCTTAAAGCCTACTTAACAAATGCTTTGGTGGACCTGCAGCATTCAAGTACATCTACTGCTGTTCATACTTACCTTCAGGAAAGTGGCTCTGAGTTTAGTTACCATAGATGGACTGACTCTTATGCTTTCCTGCATGATAGATGTAAAGCTAGGGTAGGAAAGAAACAAAACAAATCAGCTTCTTCCCCTGAAACTCTTATTTTCATCTCTTAAATCATGTCACCAGCACCAGTGTAATCTACAAATGGCACAGGAGACAACTAAAGAACTTCACTAAAGAAGGATTTTGGTCTGAAGAGATATATTGGCGCTATATATATATATATATGTGCTATATATAGATGTATCTCTTCAGATGTAGGAAAAACCTGTAAGATAAGGGGGCAAAACAAGAGGGCATCATGGAGCATTAACAGTGAAGGTAATGAAGTAGCAGCTCAGCAAAACATCACCAGGGAAAAGGGGTTCTCTAACATTTGCTTTCCTTGTTTGTTTTCAGTTAAAACAGGAACTCCAGTATTCTGGGGAACACTTAATAATACTAAAGGCTGGGGACAGAAGCTTAACAAAATTGTTACAGTTAGAACAGGACAGACAGTAAAAAGTTACAGTATCACTTAACCTGCAGCTATGACAAGGATGGCTGTTAATTTTTATTCAAGTTGATAAGAGTAAAAATATACTCAATAACTCATAGAACAACGCTTCAAGACTGTTTTTGAATTGGAAAGCTTACAGTATTAATAATACTTATGCATGTTATTTCCCACAAGTTTCATGAATGATGACTGACTTAGGAGAAAGTGCTCCGGCTAAGATACCTGTCAATTAATTGCCAAGCATAAGAAAGATCACCAACTATCTGCATGGTGATCAAGACTTCTTCTTTAATGTTGATAGTTCGGATCATCTGATGGAGAAATTTGCGGGTGTCAGCCAGAAACTGGCAAACCTGCAGGTTAGTTTCCAGCTGGTGAAACTCTTGGACCTGTATTTAAAAAACAAACCAGCCCTATAAAACAACTCTTTTTTTTTCTGTTCATCTTTAAGGACAGCAATACAAATAGAAACAGTCATACAAATAGAAACAGTAAAATGACATATTTCTTCAGGATGTTATTACGGTAAGACACTTAACAAATCCAGGCCTACTTTATCACAAAGTTACTCGAGGAGGTGTACTGTGAAATACTGTGAATACACCATACTGAGTATTCTTTTATACCCTGGAAGTAGAAGAAATATACATATAACAAATACGGATATTTTTATTTTGCCTTTCAAATTACCCTCTCTAGATTCAAATGAATTTATTTTCAGAATTTCTAATAAAATGAGTAATGCTGCCAAATAATGTTTAATACTGAATTAATTTCTTTGAAAAGCCCCACTCATCCTCAGCTGCAGGTGGCATGATTTTTCATGCTATATCCCGTATTTTACCATCACAAAGTCTATAAGCAAGTCCTGCTGACTGTATATATAAACCTGCAAAGATCTACAGAGTTAAACAGTTGTTAAAATGCAGATCTGTTTTTGTAACTCCTCTATTGGGAGTCAGTGTATGTGTATCAAATGCTTTTTTGCAAAAGGATGAGGTCATTTATCTCAAAATTTCTTTGCAATACCTCCTCCAGTGCCTGTATTAGCTGCACAGTTTTTCTGCCTGCTGCAGTGGAATCATCATAGTTTAGAGACATTATTTGCTTGGAGATTTCTCTGAACCAAGCCTGAAGATTTTCTATATAAGAACAAGAAAAAAATAATCAAATCTTTGCATGTATGATAAGCAACAAAGACATGGAGAACTTGCTAGTCAAAGCAAAGAAACAAACAAACAAAACAGCTACATACGTAGGTGATTATTTAAAAAGTCTTTATCTTACTCTTACATTGCTAGTCTTTCAAAATGTAAACATGTAAAAGGACAAATGCTCAGCTAAGTTTCACATACAACATTAAAAAAAAACAACTACCAACACAAATGGGCATTATAAAATCTATATGAAGATAAAGCCCTTTAAATCATAAATTTGTGGTTTATGAACAGTTTTATAATGTTAGTTGCCTTGGCAGTTGCAATTTCTATGTTTTAGCTGCAAGTTTGCTGACAACAAAAAGATAAAGGAAAACATGTCAGTAAAGTAATTCTGCTTTTAAATGGAAGCAAGTAAGAAAATTGCCTGTATTCCAAGTTTTGTTGTTCTTGATTGATCACAAATGTTGCCCTTACATTGACACTTTATGCAGTGTTCCTGATCAAATGAGAGAACGATTGACAATTCTTACTCTTATACCAGTTCAAGGAAAAAAAAAAAAAAAGATGTTTTAAAAAACAGAGCAAGGAATTTGGAAATAAATACAGCTTCAGCGCTTTTAGGTCCTTGGAGAATATCACTCAGTGCAGACAAGAAATAAAAGGTTTGAAAAAATGCTGATATAACAGAAATCCAGGTTACAAATAGGGAAAATTAAACCATGCCCATGTTTAATGGGCATGATCTTCACACTCCTTTGTACATAGAACACAGTAACGTGAACTCCATTATACACAGAAAAGTGAACTGGCATTTCATAGTCTTACCTGGCATATCTAAATAAAATGATAAAAAATATATTTTAAAAATACAGCCATTTAAATATTAGGTAACTAAATATGGATTATGTATGGAATATATGCAGAAAGCCTGAACAGGACAGCATGTAAGAGATCTCTGTGTTAGCTGAGGGACATGGAAATTTTTCTTATTATCACTATTAGCCTCATGTATTTTTTTGGGGGGTATCAGCTTAGAAATAAAAAACAACATTACTTTTTTCCCCAGTTTAGTTTTTAATAATTACCGTTTTTCTCCACTCTAGTAAGAGGTTTAACTCCTGAGAAGACATCAGCAAGCTCAGTCATCCTTTCAGATCCCTCTTTTTTATAGTTCTCCCATTTTGTTTGTTTTTCTGACAGCATTTGCTTGAACATCTATTGAAAAACAAAGCATTTGGTTTGCAAAGCTGGCAAGAAGGCATACTACAACAGATGAAATAAAATACTGAAACCAGATGGAATTGACTTACAGTGATTACTACATAACTTCAAGATCTTGCCAGAATATTAAATACAAAATTAAAAACATTGAGAAACCGAGCCAGTGTGATGGACATACAGTGATAGAAATTAACTGAATTTTAAAAAACAGTATGATGCAGATATTGTTGGTTTTTAGTCACTTCTTATAAAAATAACCCGTACGTTTTTTAGCTTAGAGATCCTAGACAACTCTGGTCTAATGTTGACTTATACTTCACATAGTCATCTCAGCCTATACAGAGAAACCCAATTCAAAAAAGCATATACTTGAAGTATATTTTAGGCATACTCTCGTATATTCTACCAGGTTAACACCAGAGCATTAATAGCGAATCTTTTAGATACGGCAGAATTTCATACATAGGTGTAAGAGTTTTCCTAGCAGCTTATCCTCAACATACATAGGCTTTCATCTCTGTTTAAAAGAAAGCCAGAAAAAGAGAAGTATGGCAGGACAAAAAATTATGCAGCTACTCAACAGATTTTATTATGCCTGTTATAAAGAGGTTCATGCAAAATTCTGAGTAAATATAAACACCTTGGATAAGAATGAAAACTGTCAATTATTGAGAAGACTGCAAAAGTCACTTCCAAGCAACAGTAGTTTGTAATATTCTATAGAAAACTCACAATTAACAAATCAAAATAATCGTTCTTTCTGTAAGTGGACTGTGTGGTAAGTGTACTACTATTCAAGTCTTCAGCTCTGTTCTGCCGTTCAGGGGAAAACACTGAAGAAGGCAGCAGCACGTTACCTCTTTCAAAATGAATTCAAACTGAGCTGTGTCCAGAAGCAGCTGGAAAAGGATCCTGGGATTGTACCTTGAGTCTGTAAGAATTTGATCCTTTATCTGGCGGAGACGTTTGTTATTTGGATCACAAGCTGAAAATGGAAAGACAACATTTCTCCACTGTTACAGAATTTGGCCAAGCTTTTCAATCTTGTAAATAAACTTTTTTTAATAGCTTGAAAGCAGAAACATTTTGTTCTGATATGTAAGTCTCCACTTGTTCTCTATTTGCATGGGCCTCATCACACTTGTACAACCCTTCCTTAGAATAGGAAATAATTAAGGCTTCTGTGATGCTTCAGCCTTCTTAAAACTCTTCTATTGGCTTCTGCAAACTAAATGTGAATTTAGTACACCTGACTGAGAAGTCCAGAGATGAACATTTCTGAAACTGTTACAGAAGATGCATAGAGGTGTAACAGAACCCTCTCATATACCAAGAAGTCCCAAAGACAGCACCAGCATTCAACCAGGAGAATGTCTAAATAAGTAGGTTTGCAAACCTAAACTCATGTCAGAGACATTATTCAACAGTTTTAGCTGAATTTCACTTCAACAGAATAAAAACCTTGGTTTTAAACTATTAATTACTAAGATATTAAAAAGTTGGGTACTGCTTTCCTTTTGGTGGTAGGTAAAACTCTCAGAATGATGCTTTAAGTGATAAGGCAGAAAAAGATAAAGTCCCCAGACTTTTTCTGCAGAGTAGTATTCAACAGGATCATGACTTCGCATACTACTTTTTATATCTCTGCTTAGCTTGCAAGAATTAAGGCAATGCATTTATGCTGTTTCAGTCGAAGACTTTAGGAAAGTTAGCAAAAGAACAGCTCAACAAGCTATTGAAGCAGCACACACTGAACTTCCCTCGGGACCTAACATGAAGCACCAGTATAGCAGGACTGACAGCTCTATAATAAAAGTCTAGCACGAAGTCTTACCTGTGTCTGCAGTGTGAAGCATCAGCCAGCGGATTGCTACATTGCAGTCTCGCAGGCAATTCAGCAGCCTGGGAATATTGTCCAGCACCAGCTCTTCCCTTAGACAGCCCTCTTTGAGAAACTGCTGCACCTGAGTGTGCACTCGCTCAGTGACTGCAGCGTATCTGCTTGCCTTAAAATATACAAACTTTGCATCAATATACTCCTTGCCTCAAATGGAATACATCTTGTACAATGTGACTGTGGCTTCCTGAGAACTTAAAGGGCACATGGATAAAAAAAGTGCTATAAAAATTATCATTCTAGTAGGCGATATCATACACTGCAACTGCATGACAAAGGGCACAAGCTAAATTTTAAAGCAAAGATCCTACCACAGGCAGCATAATGTATCAAAAATGCAGAGTTGTAAACTGCCTATGTTCACTTATGTAGTCTCTAGAAATCATTCCTAAAATATGGTACTAATATTTTGTTGCCTAATGAGAAAAAACAACAACAACAATCTATTCCAAAATATGATGAACTAAATGTCAGTTCTACTTACTGAACTTCTTCACTAAAGACTAAGGAAAAATGTCTGTTCATACTCCCTAAGTTTACTAGATATACATAGTACGGTTCTCCTAACTAGACACTTCTGTGTGTTCTTTCCTGAACACTGGGGTCAGATGCTAAGGAGGCATTTAGCTATCATCAGTCAACTGATTTGTTGATTGGGCAAACAATCAACCAATCCAATATTACTCACTGCTTTTTAGGCATGGAAAAAATGATTTCACATAAAAAGAACTAACTGCATTGCATCATACAACATTCTGGTATCATTCTTTTAAATCAGATGCTTTCTCCATATTATTATTTAATTTGGGAGGCCGCATTTAAAACTGAGTGCCACACTCTGTCAGCATAAATATGTAACTTCTAAAACTGTTATCTAAGAAAGACCAAACACTATAGTCAGCTAAACACATCCCAATAGTGAACAACATGGTGATGAGTGACACCTATTCAGTAAAGTCACAACCCTGAAACTTTTAGTGGAAAGAAACACTGCAAGAGGAGGTGAAACAAGCAGTGCTCTGATTCCAGATTTCAAAACTCTGAAGTATTTTTAACTCAAAGTTATGTACTCAAAGTATTGTACTTACAAGTAATGCAAATAATTGTATGCAAGAAAAAAGGCCCATGCATTATCGATGTCGTGTAACATACTTGAGATGCCCACACAGCTTCAGTCTTGCTAAAAATACTTAACTCTGGCTTACGTACCTGCTCTTTGACATTTGAAAGATCCAGCGTGTAGTTGAGGGCAGTTTTAGCAGCTTTGTAGGGTTCCCATGCTTCTGCTAGATTTACAGTGATTCCCATGTAAATGCTAATAACCTAAGATTGGAAGCAGAAAACAAGAAGTTGCATTTATATTTTTCTTAAGAAGAAGACATACTTTTCATTTAGCAAAATGAGTAGAAGGTGATATGCTGTGGGTATAGTTATAATTAAAACTTTTTCAGTAGCTGTACTTTTTGCCCTACTACCTTTGGAAATCAAGGAGTAAGAAGACTTTGAAATAAAAGGCATACAGTTAATTAGAGGCTTAGTTCTGAAAACAAGTTGACAGTTCCTTCAGTCACTATGTACGATTCTTAACCTCTATTTTTTTCACCATGAATTTACGACTTCTTTTTCATTTCCATGATGCTACGCAGAAGACTGATGAAAGCAACTGTCATTTCAGTTGAATACCTCAGGGAAACAACTATGATTGGGGGTGGGGAGGGGGATGATCTGAATGAATCCTACTCTGAGAATGCCCAAAGGACCAAACTGGAATGTCATGAATCTTATATAGTGAACACAAACAGAAGGAAATTATGATGCCATGCTGTGATTTTTAAGGAGCAAAGAGGAACTCATTTCAGACACCTATCCCAAGTTTAAGTGTGATTAAAAGTACAGAACTGTGGTTGCAAGATACTTGATTAAAAATGGAAGCCTTGGGTTACTGACAGATGAAGGATATACAGAGCTGTGGCATTATAAGCTTTGTCACACTATTGCTCCAATATTCCACCATCCAGGAGGGATCACATCTAGGGGGACACTGACAGCCTTTGAGCTCTTCTGACAGTATCAAAAAGGAAGGCAGTAAACGCAAATGGGATACTTGTCTGCTGACATGAGGATCCCTCATATTGTTGAAGTGAAGCTCATTATTTCCTGTAGATGACAGTTCCTCAAAAGGTTACACTTCAACTTCTAACAATCATTTGAAACCAGCCTAAGAGTCAAGTATTCTGTACGATGTCGCTAACTCATCCGTACCTGATCACAAGAACGTAGGTGTTGTCTTAGAACAACAGTTTGTACTATGAAGTCAAGTGAATAAAAACACTGGCATAATCAAAAATTCACAATGTCAAGTTCTCATTTCTAAAAGAAGCTTGCAATTTTTCAGAAGCTGATGGGTTGTAATGTCTATTAGAATAGCCAGCTACTACAGTTCCTTCCCCTCCTTTCTTTACTGTTCCACTTATGGTACAGAAAAATACAAATTGAAACCAACAGAGATACACAAATTAATATATAGTTTCTTTGTTAAGTCTGATTCCTTTTGATATAGACTACCTGGGAACTCTATTGTTACATGCCAGCCTATTTCAGCAGCATTTTTTGCAGACCAGGGCTTCTGGATGGAAACCCTAAATCTCAATACGGAGACAAGTAGTAATTCCATTTTGATCACTGTGTCTGAAAAGGTCTACAGAATTGCACAGAGTGACAGGTTTTGCTTCTAAGTTATTTGGACAACGGCAAGGAATGAATCCTTAAACAACTTTTCAGATAACATCAGTGTGGGGGGATTTGTTGGAGAGCAAGACTGCCATCCAGAGCATCCCTGACAAGCTGGTAGAATTCACCAGCACACATGAAGTTCAATAATGATAAATATGAAGTCCTGTACTTGGACAAAACCAAACCCTTGCAACAGCACAATCTGGGAACTGACTGCCTATGTAACAATCCTGCAGAAAAGGACCTAAGTGTCCTGGTGGACAAACGGAACATGAATCAGACATGCAGCCTTATGACAACCAAGAGTAAGCATACACCAAGCTATGGCAGCCAGACTGCAGCCAGCAGATCGAGGGAAGTGATTATTTCCATCTAGTCAGTGCTCATGAGGTCCCATTTAGAGTAATGTGTCCAGATTTGGGCTCCTCAGTATGACACAGACATGGAAAAACTGGAATGAATCAAATAGAAGGCCACTACGAGACTTATGAGACCCACTATGTAAGGAAAGGCTATGGGAGCTGGATTTGCTCAAGCTGGGAGAAAGATGACTAAGGGATCTGACTGTGGTCTTCCACTGTCTAAAGGGATGTTATGAATAAGACAGAGCCAGACCCATCTCAGAGATGCACAATGAAAAGACAAGAGGCAACAGTCACAAGCTACAACAAGGGAAATTCCAGTTGTACATAAGGAAGAAATTCTTCACCATGGGAGTGATTAAGAACAGCCACAGGTGCCCACAGAGGTTGTAGATTCCTCATTTTAGGTATTTTCAAAACTACCTGGACAAGGCCTGAACAGCATGATTTAATTTTGAAGTTAGCCCTGCTTTGTGGAGAAGGCTGGACTAGAAGATGCCTGTAATACCTCCCAGCCCACATTTTTCTAAGATTCACTTTATCATAATGGTCCTAGAGTGTAGCTGATTCAAGCATTTAAGATTATAATTGATACTTTCAAAGGATAGCCTTCCATGCTTATCCAGAAGCTTTGACTCAGACTGCTTCACTCTGAACAAAGTAAAATTTCCCCAGAGAACAATCTATTCTAGTTTTAGGACTTTATTATTTTCTATATAATGCATACTGTAAAAATAAGCTAAATTGTTCCTATAACATTAAATCCAGGGAACAGTTTTAAAAAGGAATTAATTTTTACCCAATTATCTGGAAAGTATTTATCCACTATCTCTCTCATTTTTGCTTGTTGAGTGTGAAGAATAGAAGGGTCAAAATACAGTATCACATAAAGCATAGCAGCCTGAGTAGCCAGGGCAGTGCTGCGGTGTTCTGGTAACGGATATGCCGAAACCTAGGAAAAGGGAACAAAACTGAACATAATATCATGCAACATAAACCACTTGCAAACATTATGGGGCACATTAAAGTGTACAGTATATAGACACTAGGAGGTAAGAAGGACTATGTGTGTAAGCTGGACATGCTTACACATGCAGCATATTTACCAGATGTCATTTTACAAAATATAAAAGTTGCCCCTGTAGATGCCTGCTAACTTTAACAGGACATGGTAAGATATTATTATGCTGTAAATGAGTCAAAGGAGGCATGAACCAAATTGTTTAAGATGAGTTGAAAAGAGCAGAGTTAGAAGTAAGTATTTCATAACAACTGGGTATGTTTAGTTCATCTCAGACAGAAACGAGGATTCATTTAACTGAAGTAATAGGCAATTAGGATGCAGATAATTTAATTATTTACCAATTCCACATACCAGCAAGATCAAAAAGATTCAAATTATCGATTGAATTTTCATTTAAAACATACTATAACATATTAAAAGACCTCCATGCTAACAAAAAAGGTTGGCATCAAAATCATATTCAACAAGACATAATGATTTGCCATTAGGAAAAACCATTCTCTATTTTTATTTAGTAACATTCTATTTTTCTTTTTTTTTTTGTTTATTTTACTAGGTTAAGTGTTCAGACTAGCAAGAAAAATCAGGAGGCTTCTGCCTACTGTCATCAAGAATGAGCTGCAAGTATCAAAGGAGGTAACACCTCAGACATAACATTATTTAGTAAAACAGGCTGTATATTCAGTTTGGGTTGAACTGAAGATTTCTACCCTACTTTTTGTACTGCATTTGGAAAAGGTACACAGGTCATAATCATGCTGTGTATAGAAACATCAATGATTTTCATTATGAACTGTAAGCACTACAAAATCACAATGTGTGATGTTATTTTAACGCAAAGGCAATAAACCAACAGTATTATATAAACAAAAGGATTTTTGATACAAAATATCAGCTGATTTAAGTAAGACTTCCAGGTTAAGTACTTTACAAGAGCATAGTCTCACAAACACTTCAGCTTCCTATCAAGAGACATAGATTATGTCATAAACTGGGCTCTCTTCCAACTTGCTAAATTCTCTTTTTTTGTTTCTAGAACTCTGCACATCTCAAAAAATTCTTACAGCGCAGTACCTGAAAAGGCATTTTTTCCCCTTTGAAGGTTAATATGTCTGCCAATAGTATGAAAGTGTTTTTGATAAGGTCCCTACTTTTAAATTATTACTCCTGCCTAAAGACTTAAGTCTTTGTTTATTTCTTAAAATCATTCATTAATCTTCAGATGCTGGTTTTCTGGCATGTATAAACTGCTTCAGTTATCCAGGATTCACTAAAAGTGTGCCAATAATGACAGAAAGAAGATTGCTTGTCCGTGCTAAAGACTGAAAGCTGCTCAAAAGCAAACACTGTTAAAGATCATCTAATATTACTACTATAAATATAGCAGCAATTATTCATACTTTGCTTCAATTCTTGTTTTCTTTTATTAATACAATTGTCACAGTTAGGAACTGTGATCCTAGTGTTCCTTTTTAAATACACTGTCTACTAAGGGATGATGAATATTTTTGCAGTAACTAAAAGAATGGGAACCTCTGAAGAAATTAGAGATATTGAGTGGCCAATCATTTATGACTTAAAGACATTAAATAAAAAAGTTATTTTTTTACTGTGAGATTGGTCAAACACTGGGGTAGGTTGCCCAGAGAGGTTCTGCAGTCTGCACCTCTGGAGATACTCAAAACCCAACTGGATGCAATCCTGGACAATCTACTCTAGCTGACCCTGCTTGAGCCAGGGTGTTGGACTAGATGATCTCAAGAGGTCTCTTCCACCACGATTCTGTGATTTATTTTTTTCTGGGCTTCAAGGTTGAGTAGCTAACGTGAGAAACCATTTTATATTCAGTTTTAGATCCCTCTTTTTATCTCACAGTAACTTACCTGGTTATAAATGTCATCTGACCGTAAGCGGCCAATAACCATGCTAATGAATGTTTCACTTATGGGTACCCTGCTGAAGTAACTCTCAGGGTAGTTTGGAGGTCTTTTAGCTCCAGGTTGACTCGAGTATCCAGTGCTTCGAAGCAATTTACAGATATCATCTAAATTGGAATCAGCAGAGGATCGGGCTGCACTGTTTTACAAAAGACAGGAACAAAAATTGAGCTGTATCACCTAACCATTTCCTCTTATCCTTCCCATTGTAACCATGCCTTTTCTCCAAGAAAAGGATCAGATACTAAGGTCTGGGAGATTTTTGGTTGTTTACTCCATGAATATAATGTTCACCATAACTGATAATGTCCACACTGGAATCCCAGAGAAGTACACAAAGCACAAACATAAAAATGAACTTTATTCAGGAACAGAAACAAGTAGCTTTATATCCGGAGGAGGAGTTCTGGGTTGGTTTTTTTTTCTTTTTTTCTTTGGTTTTTTTTTTTTTTCCTGCTATTTTCCTCCCCATTTCTGAATTCCCCTTGTTGATACACTTCTGCATTCCAGAGTTAAGGAATCCTCTCTCATTATATACGGAGAGGTATAAACATAGTCAAAGTAGCATAGTAACAAGATACCTCCTTTTTTTATATGCATGAAAGGATTTGCACTGATACTCTAACTGTCATACAATGATGCTGTCAATCTACCCTGGAAACTCATTACTGATTTGACTAATCAAGCACTGTAACTACAAAAGCAATATATTTGTTGTCGAGATACTCAGGACTTTTCACCAAGATTTGCTCACACATTTGGGAACCTGTGACACTTTCATAGCTGCAACATGCAACATTAAAGCATTAGCTGGAAGTTTATTTGTCAGTAGACCTAAAATTTCTATTGTGACAGCATGAAAAATCTCTTGCTCCAGTTTTGCAGCTAGATCTGGAAAACCGGCTAATGCAAGGAGTTCTATTAACATGCAGAGAGCTCGGCAGAACTATTAGTCTATCTACATGGTCAGAACAGTCAAAAAGTTGCTGATATTTCCATTTATCTTAATTCAATAACCTATTTAACTGAATCTACCGCATGTTACATCCTTTCAGCCTCGAATGCTTCTGAAAACCAATATACATTACCTGTATCTGTAGTAGGAAACCAACATTCTTTCTCTGACTTCTCCTTCAATCTTCTGGTCAATGACCAGTAGCATGACTCCATATAAATAGAGTGCTTCACACTGTTTAGAAAAAGGAATGAAGGGAAGAAATCACATAAATACCATTTTGTAGTAACATGTAAAAACAAACATGTACTGGCAAACTAACCCAACGTCAATTATGTAGTCAATACAATATGAAAAAAGGCGGGCTGTACATTTTTGGCCTTTGTCCCCCTAAAAGTGAATCATAGCATTTCCACGTATTCAGTAAGTCTAAATCTTTTGTCTAGTTCATCTTCTACTGTTACAAAACTGTTCAATACTTACTAGAAGCTGTTTTCCATCTTCATTAAGGAGGACTGTTTCTAACGTTTGCTGAATGTAAATTCCTTCATTGAGGTCATCTAAATATCTAGGAATGATAACAAATGGTCATTGACTATTTTGCCCTCAAATCATATACGCTCAGAACTCAATTGACCGATTTTCTCAGAAAGTCAAAAGACACATCAGAACATTTCCATAGTACAAGCAGCATGGAGTTTTTCAGAAAAGAAGAAGAGATGCTCTACTATGAAATAAGAGGCTAGAGACAACCAGTTGGCAAAAGCCTCCTACCATATCCTGATGGTGTATGTGAAAGACACGAGAGGATACTCTAAAGTACTGTGAAGGCTTATACTCCAAAATTTAGTGAAATTGTCATTTTCAAGTTACCTCAAAAATATCTCCGGAAATACCATAAATGTATCTCAATTGCAATTTGGAAAGTAGAGCTAGAAATAGAGTATGTTCATCTCGATGAAGTCTTCTTCCTATTAAAGGATTTTCCAGTAACAGTATTTACAATTACAACTGAGGAAATGAGGTAGAGAAGTTAAATGTTTTCACGTCATATATTAAGTTGGTAAGCAACAGTAGGAGTAAAAGAGTTCACTCCAGCAATCCAGGTTTCCAGGCGCACATGAATATGCTCCAACAGTGAGTGTATTGTGTCTCTAAGGAAAGAGCTTCTCATTATTAAGACTAAGTAATCTAGCCTTTAAGAAAATTCATATGTATTTAAGATACCGTACCTGTTTAAATCTACAATGTATTTATGTACACTCTGAAAAGCTAGATAAAATCTTGTCAAAATTTCAATGTTATTTTCACGAAATTCTTCATCTAAATCCAGTAATTCAGGTTTGGCTTCCAGTTTGCCTTCACATGTCTCAGGCCCCTAAGAAAAGAAATTAATATTCAATATCTGACTTGGACCTCTATTTGAGCTGTCTTCAGTGGGACACAGAGCACATACAACCACCACTGTGCACACAACATCAGAATTAACCTTTCTTACTAAAACAAGGATCTGTAGTTTTCCAAGCTACTTTATGATTGAACATTGATTCCATAAAGATGAGTTTTACACTTTGTTACAATTTGCAATTATTTTAAATATCATTTATCCTAGTAACCAACGGAAAAGAAGAGTTAACGCTTTGGGTAATGCCACAATGCATCTGAAGCCACTGTGTGCTTTTTGTCCTGCTAACTATCTCCCTGCTGGAATTTTTCCTTTACACATTTGATCTGATTGATTTCTCAGCTAGAAATTATAACATTGAGGCCTCACAAAGCTTAGTACCTTATACATTTAAACAGCTTGAAAGTATTAGGCCTGTTTTGCTTTGTTTTGCTTTTTTAAACAGACTCTGGATCCAGCTCAGCGCTAGTCCCTCAAATTAATGCAGAAACTATGTCATTAACAACTGTGGGGGGAAAAAGGGTTGGGATGACGAGCCTGACTTCCTTAAAGCAATGCTACAAACTTTTCTAACCATTTACCACTGTCAACATTTCTCATAACCACCGTTTGGTCTTACAATCATCATGTAAATGAAAATACCATTAATGTTCAATTGAAAACATTATTAACATTTATTTGAAAATACTGTTGCCATTCCACAGACCACTTAGGACAGCATGAACTAATGGCTTAAAAGGATTTAGTTGCCACAAACTCCATAAAAAGCACTTAAAACAGAGTTAAAACAAAGTATCAAGCTTAATAGCCAGCTGGCAATTTTTGTGTGTTTTAAAAAATGCTCTTCTGCTTCTCTTTTTATGTGAAATACCTACATAAAACAAAGATAAATGCAGGCCCCAGACTGCCTATGAAGTTAAAAGATGCAAAGTAAATGGCATATATTTTCAAAATCTCAAATCTCTTCTCATTAGATAATTCTAAGCATCATGAATACAGAATACACTGCATTTGCAGTGAAAGTATCTGTAAATTCACTAATCTCTGCTTCATAAGTATTGTCTTTCATGGATTTTGGGGTGATTACTCTGAAAAGCAGCAGCACTGCTGTGCTTCCTTAACATTCAAAAGTCTTACAATTTCAGGGATAATTGTATTTCACATCAATTATACCCATCTGCTTTTAAATTTTCAAGTAATTTATGTAAAAAAAGACTTCTAGCAAGCACTTAGATCTGAAGGTATCTGGGAAATAATTTGTGCTCAGAGTTTTCAGTGCCCAAGGCTCACAGTTAGTGCTTGAAATTTACAACTCTTACTGAAAAAAAGAGTCCCCTTGCTTTATTATTACCACTTCTTGTATTGTACAATCCAGATGAAGTCAGATGAGATAGTGTCTGTAGTTCCGTCTTAATCATGCTGTAGAATGACAAAGGAAAATAGGTACTGCAAGAAACTTAATTTTGTAAGGGAAATAAGGGCTTTTCATGGACACTACTCTGATTTATTTGTTTATTCAGGACATGTGACAAGTCCAGTGAATGAACAATCACAGTACTGTCAAACAGGAAAGCAGAAAGCAGTTTTCAGGGCTGCAAAGAATAAGCTACAGATAACTAAAGGAAGATGGGCATACTGCCCACAGTACTGCTCCAGAGGAAAACAACCAACTGCACAGGCTCAGAACCTGCTGGTGAATGTATAATTTAATGTGAATAAATATAATAAAAATAATAATACCACCAGAATCTAATACTCACGTTTTATATAATCAGTATCAATCAAAGTTCACAGGCCAGATGACTCATCAAACATTTTGAAAGGTGTAGCCAGGACTCCTCTTGAATGCACTTAAAAACTGCCACCCCCTTTTTGCCCTGATACTCCTTCTCAGTGCAGGTACCGGTTATACTTATATTCTGCCTAGGGGTCTAAGCACAGAGCCTTCCATAGACTGTTTCTGCTCACTAAAATAAGTAAGATGAGGCCGAGTGTGATCAGAATTATATAAAATACAAGACAGCCCAGATGTGGAACGTTAGCATGCAAGCATATCCCAAGAGCTATCTCAGTTTGGTGAATTTTTGGTAAAAAACTAAAGCAAGTAAGAAGCCGCAATAGTAAATTCTGAAGAATGCCAGTAATAAACACAATATTCAGGAACGGCTGTTTCATAACCTGAAGCACCCTCATGCAGGACAGCAATGCTTTAAGAAGTTTAACAGTAAAAGAAAAGGATTTACCTTAAAATAACTGAAATCAAATATGATATCCCCATACTTCTGTTGATCAGCCTTGTCCTTTAGCCTGAAAACACCAGGAATAAATTCAGAAAGTCTCAGAAGTTCTGCAATTATGGCATTTCCACAGGAGACAATCCGAAGAATAGCCTGACCACAGAGATTGTTTTCAGCTAGAAAATCAACCATCGTGGAGCTGGATGTGTCCGAGCAGCTGAAGTCCTGCAGTCAGATTCTGATCGGTTATTTGAAGTCTTTAGGTTACCTGAAGAAGAAAGTCTGATAAGGAAACTAGCTGCGCCATTAATAACCTGTAGAAACAAAACCACACACAGAGTGGTTTGTATTCATATTTTTCACACTTTAATCTAAGTGGACTTTCAAGCATACTCTCAAATCTTTCAATTTATGAAATCTAAATTATCCACAGCTTTGCAAAACGAAAAAAAATGCACCAAATTCATGTCCAGCTTATATACTGTGTTTGATTCCCTCACCTGTGTGAGCAAGGGAAGGAAAGCACGACTTCGTGTACCAGAAAAGTTGAAGAGAACTACTGAAGAACAAAATGATCACAAATACTGAAGCAAGTGAGACCATGCAAAGAGATGGTGGCAAGGAAAGCAAAAACATGTTACAAGACATGTTTATAACAGCTGCTTTAAAAATACAACCAAAGTGACTGCAATAGGCTTTAGCAACGAGGAAAACTTTTACAGAAAGTGGAAACGATACAGCTCCGTTCCTTTATTTATTGCTGAAGGCTTAGCTTCAGTGCTGTAGTTGCGTTTCCTGGTCACAGTTTTATTGACATGCTTCATGCAAGATACAGAGCGCAGCACTGCTAAAAATTAGCTTTTATGTTTAGAAACCTTTATGGGAAGTTATGCGTTGACTTTTCACCGACAACCTTCCACACCATCGAGATAAATTCAAGACAGTGCCGCTTCTGCCCCAAAATGAGAACCAGGAGCCCGGCTTTCCCGTTAGGCGAGGCGCAGGGCCCAGAGCGGGCCTAGGCCCCACAGCAGCCGGGCTGGGCTTTGAACTACATCCCGGCCCCGTCCCGTCCCCCGCCCCGCCATCGTGAGTCGCCCG
>NW_010551505.1:0-215 GCF_000687285.1 Phaethon lepturus
AGAAGTAGGTCCGGATGCCAGCGTGCTCGGCCTGGGGAGACAGGGACTGCTCGTTACTCGCCGGCGACTCCTCCACCCAGCACACCGTCACCTGCAGGGAGGCAGAGAAGTGGGGAGAGAGACAGACAGGAGGGTGAGAGCTCCATTTCCACCCCGGCACGGGGTCCTGCCACTGCAGGAGAAGCCAGGCACGGGCCTCCCCCCCACCCCAGCCT
>NW_010551505.1:385-1466 GCF_000687285.1 Phaethon lepturus
AGCAGCACCCCAGTGCAGAGGTTGCTGCACCCTGGCATCAAGTGGGTCCCCGTGGGGCGCACGGGGCCGGTGAAGGGTCTGCAGCATCCCAGTGAGAGCGGCAGTGCTGGCTGGAGCATTACCATTCATGCAGGGTTAGGGGGAAGGTGGCTTCTTGGCCCAGACAACATTTTTTGGAGAAAAAGGTTCACTTTTGGTCCAAGATGTTGGTGCCCACTCTCCACCTGGAAGATGCTGGAAGGCAGGTCTGGCTATTTAGGGCCTTTTTGAAGCTTCCACCTTCCCCCTCTGTTGAAAGGGATGGGAGGCAGCGAGGAGGAAGAAAAGGGAGAAGGCAAGAGGTTTTTTCCCCCTGAAAGACTTTCAGGGCTCAATCTCCTAAAAAAATAAAATGAAAAAAACCCTGGGGGTCTCCCTTGGGTTTCCATCTTCCCCTTCCCCAGAGCATGCAGCCACCGTGCCCAGCCATGGGGTCACCTCCTGCAACCCCCATGCACTCCTGCCTCTAAAAGCTCTGCAGCCAGAGCAAAGGATCAAACCAAACCGATTCATCCCCTGGATTTAGTGTGAGGGGGGCGAGCGGAGCATGCCGGCGAGCCTGCGGGTCCCTCACCCTTCTGCATGCATCAGAAACAGAAGAAGGTACTACCTAGGTGGTGGCTGGGTGCTGGCGTGGTGGATGGGCATGAAGAGAGACCTCCTGTCCGGGGATCCTCGCCCGCGGAGAGAGGAGGAAACACAGACACGGGGTCAAGCCGCAGCATGGCAGGAGCGCGGGCGCTGCAGCACCGAGCTCTCCCGGCTGTCGGGACCCTCTCTGCCCTCCTCTGAACAAAACCATCCCCCAAAACTCTCGTTTGATGGAGATCCCCCCCACTCATCTCGTGCAGATGGAACCACAGGCACATGCCTGTAGAGCTCAGTTCGTGGGCAGCAGCTTTGCAAGGCTCTTTCCCCACCAGTGTCACAAGCCGAGAGAGACATTTCGACACCTCCAGGTCACTTCTCTGCTCTCACCCGCGCAAGCCGCAGGCAAAGAGACACGTCGCCGGCTGCCAGCATCCGCACGGGCACACGGGAG
>NW_010551505.1:1497-1933 GCF_000687285.1 Phaethon lepturus
GAGCCCATGCTGCCACTTGCCCGCGCTTGCCCCGAAACCATGCTCAGCTGCAGCTTAAACGCAGGTTTAAGGGTGGCAGCTACAAAAATCCATCCCTTAGATTGGCAAGACTCCTGCGCAGCACCCTGCGGGGACCCCAGGCGCCGGCTCCGGCCACGCTTGCGGGCGGGAAGGTGCACGCTGGGTTTTTGCACAAGTGTACACGAGTGCAAGCCAGCCTGTGCATCGCTCCATCACCAGTGCTAACACGGCCGTGGGCGGCACAAAGCAGCTGTGCCGGTGACGGTGCGTGGTGATGCCGACAAGTGCCGTGCGGTGCCGGGGAAGCTCAGCGCCAAGGTCTGCTGGCGTGGGAGAGCCCCGGACGCAGCAGCCGCCCTCCGCCTCTCGCAGCTCTCCTCTCCGACACCCACGGCAGCGTGGGCTGACGAGCAGC
>NW_010551505.1:2104-2626 GCF_000687285.1 Phaethon lepturus
CCAGCGACTCATTAGGGGCTACCCCCTCGTGATTACGTTTCCCTTTCCTTTGCACGCCCGTCAAAGCAGGCTAAAAAAAAATCACTGGAGCTGGGGATACCTCTACGTCTGGCTCCGGGAGCGCTGCCCGCGCCAGCCGGTGGGGCCAGGCTGGCCGGGAGCAGCAGTGCGGAGGGGAAAGCGGGGCAGGGAGAGGGCCGAGAGCATCGCCACTGCTTGCCCTGCACCCAGCACCTCCCCGGATTGGGGGGCAGAGCCCAGGAGCAGCTCAGGGGGTGATGACCCTGGAGATGCGGCTGACGCGTGCCTCAGTTTCCCCAGCGGCAGGCACAGCCGCATAGCGCAGGGTATCCCCGGGGGGTTACTGCGGTCACCCCTCTCCCCAGTTTGCTCCGTGCCCCGTCACCAGGAAAGCAAGAAGAGGGAGCAGCGGGGACCCTGCGAGCATCACCACCGCCCCAGCGTTGCCCCCGTGCTCCGTCCCCTCCAAGCCGCGGCACAACCACGCACTGACCTTGAACG
>NW_010551505.1:2677-2899 GCF_000687285.1 Phaethon lepturus
TTCCGTCTGAGGTTGCCGGGGGGCTGCACGGCCGCCACGCGGAAGCTGAGAAGGGGGATGCTGCCCAGGATGCTCTCCTCCTTCTCATCTGGTGGGCAAATGTGGGGGTTACATGCACGGAGGGGCGGGGAGCCCCGGCTGCCCCCCGGCAGAGACCCATGGGCTGCTGTGGGCACACGGTCTCATCGCTCCTTCCCGTGGGCAGGCAGCCCACCTGTGGGA
>NW_010551506.1:0-505 GCF_000687285.1 Phaethon lepturus
GGACGCGCGAAGGGGGTGCGGGAGGCTGCCGTCTGCGATGGAGATGGGAAATACCTGTCCCGGGTATGCCGTCCCCCAAACCCCCCCGTTCTCTGTAAGGGCAGCGCCTTGGGGCCTCTGCTCTGTCCCCCGTTACGTGCTGCGGGATCCCCCGCAGCCAGGAGGCCACCGTGATGGCTGAGCGTCGCGGTACGCTCACCCTGAAGTTTTGCTTTTCGTTATGTATTTCCCAGCAGTCGCGAGAGCAGTTCATCGCGCCAACGGCTCATTTAGCATCACCCCACGGTTGTGCCTATAGCCCCGGTACGTTAACCGCGCTGCGCTGACGCGTAATTATTCTCCATCAGGTGGTGAGCTTCCTGGTTAAATGAATTAGGAGTAATTATAGGTATCACAGCGTAATTGCAACGTGGCTGCTGTTTGCAGGATGACTAATTGCCGTATCCCGTGAAGCGGCTCTGCCGTGCGTGTACACGCGCCGGGGTCGAGGAGCGTGCGGTTTGCT
>NW_010551506.1:557-1031 GCF_000687285.1 Phaethon lepturus
GGCATATCAGCTTGTCTTGATGGTGGAAATACGGACGTTTCTCCACGAGTTCCTTCCTCCCATATCTCCTGCCTCCTTCGGGCTTTCAGTCTTGTTCGAATGCCCGGGACGGGCTGGCTGCCGTTTCCTTGCCCCCCCCCGGGCATCTCCACCTCGTCCCGCCTGCAAAACAGCAGCGAATCCACGCGGGAACGGCTCAGTCCTTGCTTTAACCTCATCCCAAAACACCTCCCTGATGTTTGCACGCTGCGTCCTATTTGTGCGCGTGAGGTGATGCGCTGGAAGAGCATTTTAGGACTGAGGGGTTTCTCCCAGCGGAGAAGAACCTTGCAGTCCTGACTCCTTCGGCGAATTGACGTTTTGCTGCGTGCTGCTCCGTCCCCTCTCCCCGCGCCCTGACCCGCTCCCCGCTGCCAGCCGGGATGTGCGCGCGATCAGAAACATCGCCGCGCCTGTCGTGGCGGTTTGCTACCT
>NW_010551506.1:1096-6857 GCF_000687285.1 Phaethon lepturus
TGGCTGGGAGCCTCGTGTCGGTGGATGTGAGTGACGTGAGCTGGGGCCGCGAGTCCTGGTGCAGAAAAGCAGTGGCTGCAGCCCGGGAGGCAGCGGCTTAAGTGATGCACAACATCTGGCCCGGTTAAACAAAGCAAATAATCACGTTGTAATCGGCCACCCCGGGAACTACCTGCTGCCGCCGGGAGAGCTCTCTTGATGGAAAGGAAAAACCTCGCGGGGGTTGTTTCTGTGCCTGCGCTTTGCAGCACTCGCGGTTCTGTTTCCTTGCACCACGGGTGACATGCAGTAGCCAGCACGCTTAATCACAAGAAAATATTTTCTAGAGATCTTTCAGAATATCTACTTCAGCCTGAATTTCAAATAAACATTGCCATGTTTGGAAATCTCCCCGGCGTGGCGCGGCCCCCCCACCCTCCCTGCGTGAGCTTTCGCTAGCGGGTGACTCACCAGAACCTCCCGACAGCAGAAATACCAGCCCGAGCTGCCTCTCGGCATGCGGAGGGTCTGCGCTCGCCTTTTGTCGTATCCAACAAGTCACTTGCTCGCTCTTGGTCAGCAGATAGATTTTCCCCCCATTTTCCCCCATTTTTTCCCCTTTTCCCTCCCCGTTTTCTGGTTTTACCGCGCGGTTTCAGCTCCTTCGCAAGCAGGAGCGGTGCCCTGGGATGGATGTGCCGCGCGGATGCGGTGCCGCTCCCGGGTGCTTCCCAGTCCCGGGGCATCTTTCCCCCGGGAGCTCATTAAGCATGGGCCAAGGCACAACCGGGATGTATTTATTCCCCGCTCCCATTCTCTATCCTCTATGTAGTGGATTTAAATGTAAATGTTAACTTATGGCTTTAATCCTCCTGGGCAGTGGGCTTCGGGGGTGGGTGAGCATGAAAATTAGTGGAAGCTATTCTGCTGGTCACCCAGGCTCTTTAATTAATGGCCTGCAAAATTGCACTTCGACGAGGGATAGCACTAAAGGTGTAATTATAGCCGTGCAACGATTAGCTAGGCTGGTGTGGATGTATTTCCAATTTTCAGCCAAACAAAAAGTTCACCCTTTGGCTACTGATAGGTACAAATCTACGAACTCCGGGGCACCAGAGGGGACCGAACATCCCCAAACCCCTTATTTGTTTCTCCAAAAAGAGGAGAAATGAAATGATGATGACCACCAGTGACGAAGGCGCATTTCCTTCGGCGGTGGACTTCTTAGTTAAAGTTACTCGCACGTCAAGCGTTAGAAAAAGGCAATGTTTAGGACTGCGGGGAGCAGCTCCAGGGGAGTGCTCTTGGTTTAGTTAAACCAGTGCAGGTGAAACCTGCCCCAGCAAAGCGCCGGTGGCGGGGAGACTTCCCGAGACCTATTTACTTTTTGATAAAAGTCACTAAAAATTACCCCAAAGCCCAGAATAAGGGAACCGATTTGTTACACACGCAACACGCAGTCAATTTTATCCAAGTTAAATCACCTCCTTCCTCTCCCCCGTCTCCATCCCCATCTCCAGTTCATCTTCTAAGGATGTTTCATTAGAAAACTGACAACTTGAAGCTCAAAACCCCCTTTTAGGGGTCGCACCGCGCGAGCCAGCAGCAGTCCCCGGTGATTCGTAATCGCAACCTGCCCGTGGCTGCGGTTGGTTTTCTGGCTCCGTTGGCCTCTTGCCGTTGATCCCCCGGCGAAGGTCCCGTGCCTCGGTCCTCATGGGCCCCAGGGTGGGCGCTTGCAGGGCAGTTAGAAAATCAAACATCTCCTGGGGTTTTTTTTGGGGGGTGTTTTGCATCTTGAGAGTCCTGGCCCAGATGGCAGCTTTAATGCTTCTCTGCTCACTGGAGAGCACCCAGTAAGGAGAGAAAGCGAGAAAGAAAGACTGTTCTGCCTTTAACATAGCTTATACTTCTTAATTTATTTCAAAAAATACAATATCCAAAGGTTCCAGCTGCCAACTTTTTCTCTTTGATGGCCTCATAAATCCTTTAAATTAAAATTCAGTGTTTTCCCCTAAATTGAAGTTAAATATTGATGTAGTAGAGAGACGGTGAAGCTAAATGTGTATTTGTATGTATGTCTGAACGCTGCACTTAAAAACATTTGGGGAAAGGCCTTTAAATGAAATAGTTTTGCATTCATCCTTGCTGTTTCTTGGTAATTCTCTGCTCGGTGGTAACACTGAGCTCTCCAGGCGGAAAACTTGAACGCTGCCTGGAAAATCTTAGCTTCAAATATAGGCGATTGCAGAGATATACATAAAATAAATAACTCTGCAAGAAGCGCGTGAGACTATCTCCGTTTCCCACGCACGATAGCACAAGCCCTTTTAGCAAAAATTCAGTTTGTATTTAGGCTTGTGAGGTTAAATTTATCTTCGGGGAGGGGGAAAAGCCCTTCCCACAGGACCTGCAAAATGCTGAAGAAGAGAGCGTGGCTGAGCGCTGCGCGGGGGATCTAGGACTGGTCACGAAATCGGGGCTGAAAGGGGTTGACCAAGGACATCGTTAGCGCGCCGGGCTCGCGCGCCGGGCGCTCGCTGGGTGCAAACACCCTTGTGCGCAGCGCAGATGCGTTTTGCCGAAGGTGCCGCTGCTGCGGGAGGGGGTTTTCCATGGGCGCATTGATTTCCCTGGGCTTTTCCAGCTGCCGAGAGCTGCTGGGCTGTTGCAGGAGGACTTGCACGGTGCTGGCGCAGCTGTGTGTGGCCACCGAGCGCCAAAAATAGGCGAGCTCAGCACTAAAAGACCGAGCTCGTAACCGCTGCCCGTCTTTGGGTTCGTCTTGGTTTTGAGGGGCTGATTTCTGGCTGTCGCCCCTCCCCGCGCGGTCCCTAACGGCTTGCCTGGCTCCATGCAATTATTTTAAGGATACCTCTGCTGTCAAAAACGGACACGCTGGCAAAGCATCCCTCGCTTTAGTTCCTTTCTTAATTTCTCTGGGCTGGTTTCAGCCAGGCAGTCGTCTGCTGGTCGGACCCGGGACTGGAAGGGAAACAAGAATTCACGTCTCCAGAGGCATCGGGAGGGAGGGAGCCCTGGGAGCTCCTGGCCAAGCCCCGAGTCTCCCGTGTCCCTGCCTGCACCCCATCCTCCCCCCCACCTAACGGGCAGGTTCCATCCTCTGCCCACAGCTGGTTTTTCATCAAAATACAAAAAAAAAAAAAATTTTTTTTCAATAAATTTCCTTTTTCCAACGGGAATCGTAGTGGCACAAAGAAAGAAAATCTCAGTTTGTTTTAACCTGAGCCAGTACTAGCGCTTCCCATCCCGTTAAGATTAATTCATGTTTGCATTTACGCCCATAAATAGTCCTGCTCATTCACGCCCATAAATAGGCCTGCTGAATTCATAGGGACCGAACATATGTGCTGGTGAAGTATAGAAGGGGGCTCTGAAGGATCGGGGCTGTAGCTGTGCAGTAATAGCAAACCAGGGCACTAACATATGACTCTCATAAATCCTGTGAAACTCCCTCTCTGATTTCGATGAGCTGTTACCTTTCCTCGCCTTGATTTGTAGTGAAGGGGATGGTGATGGTGTAACTAAAAAAAAACCCAAAGAAAAATGCACTGAAGTTTCATTTTTAGATCTTTTCTCCCACTTTTCCGCTCGCTTCCTCATTATTTAAGGAATATAGTCTGTATATACACAGATGGAGGTATATTTGTGCGCAGATAGATGCGTACACATATGTACGTGTGTATACGCACACGATGGGGATATACCTACCCCCGCCCCTGAGCTAGGTCAAAACCGCATTGTCCTCCGAGTTCAAAATGCCATGCCTGTTTTCCCAATGGATTTGGCATTCCTCTCGGAGCCAGCAGGATGTTTTAGGCAGGGAGCCACAAATAATACGCAAAGCCAAGCCAGGACTGTGACTTTGTTTTTGAGCTTTGCTTGTAGATCATTGCCATGGAGCAGGCTTCAACACAGAGATGCAGCAGTTTTGGGGGGAATTGAGAGGCAGCAGGGGTGGCGTTTCGGAGCCGGGCTCTTAATTTAATTTATCCAGTGCTCCGGCGGTTGCCCTTCACCTGCCTGCACTGCCAGGTTGAGAGCAAGTTTGTACCTCCCTCCCGGAGTGATTAGAAACCAGCTTCCCTAGAAACCTTCTGGGAATGTATTTAATTGGGCTCTAAACAGTAAAATGGGAACTTCATAGATTGTTATGTATATGTGACTTTTTTTTTTCTTTTATACCTCGTCAGCGGCTTGCAGCTATGGTAACAACACAAAGATGAAACAGAAACTGGATTAAATCAATACATCAGACAAGTACCTAACATATACGCTGCTGCTTCGCCCCCCAAATAGACAAACTGCCGAAAAGCAAGATTGAGCTAGACTGTAGGGTTGGTTTTTTTTTCCCCCCGGCAAATCATTTGGGATCACTGTATTTATTTTTTCAACTCTTGCTTTTCCATTTTCCCCCCTTTTTAACAAAATTGGGCCTGTCATTTAGATTGCGATGTTTTGCATACTTTCAAAGTCACAGGGCAGAGAAGAAAAATGAAATACAAGTTGGTTTGTTTTTTTTTTGTTTGTTTGTTTTTACTTGGGAAACTAGATGGCAGTCCCGAAAGCAATTTTAAACATAGCGTTTTTGCGGAGCTCTACCTGTGCCAGAAGCACGCAGGACTTGGTCCCAAGTCTTTTTGCAGGGACTTTCACGTCGCGAAGCAGCCGGGAAGCCGCAGCCACCCATTGCGTTGCATTTCCCCAGCGCGCTTGCGCGAGGGTCGCAAAGTGCTTTAAAAATACTCATTCGGCCCGATAACGAACGCGTCGGGGAGGGCGAGGGTAGTTTCGGAGGTGGAGGCTGTGCAGCCCCGTCCCTCCGGCCGCAGCTCCCGGGATGCTGCGGGGATGTTGTCGTTCCAGCTTCGCCCCATGACTCGGAGCGGGAATTGCATTCAGCCCTCTGCTTCCCATCCCGACCGCGTGCGTAAGCGATTACTGTCGTCTTAAACCTCCCTTTTAATTTGCAAAAGCCTGCTTTCCGTGGGCTTGAGTTTCCCAGGCTGACAGACGGATAAACGCCGGGGAGAGGCGGCGGGGATGCGCACGGCGCGGCGTTCCGGGAGCGGAGGGTTAAATCCAGCCGCCAAATATTGCTCCCTGCTTAGCCTACGTGCCGGTGCGGAAGGAACGCAGGATGCGGCCCGCAGGACCGATGAACAAAGCACGGCACCCGAGTTTGTGAACCCTTAAAATGAACACGCGGGTCGTTTTGTTTGGGATTTTTTTTTTTTTTTTTCAGCACGCAAACTAATTTTTACTCAGTTTAATTGTTTCGGTGGGGATGTTTGGACTGACAAGGGTATGCAACTGCAAGGAGCCTTAGCAACCCGAGTAATAAAGAGTCTTGGACGAATGTAATTCCTGCTCTGTTTCTACCGGGAGACTAAATAAGAAATGCTGAGAACCAGACTTCTCTCTTGCTAGAAGCAGACAGGATTGGGGCCCCAAATTGAAAGCACATTCTTAAATCATGTTAATGGCTCTGGGATGCGGTTCCTCACTCGAGCTCCATTGTCAGCCATGGGAAGGCTCCTTCTCTGGGTTGGGCCAGAGACAGTTTGTCCCTGTTTGGTAGAACCAGCTGGTAAAATCACAGCCAGTTCCCAAAATCGCCTATTTAAAAAATTGCTGCCGGCAAGTTTCACTCCTGGCCTCTCCTGTGCAGGAGCAAACTCAGCTGGCATGGCCGCTGGGGCTCGTCCTGCCTGCTCAGCCTCGGGGGGAACCCTCACCCCTTGCAGGGGCGGACGGAGAG
>NW_010551507.1:0-201 GCF_000687285.1 Phaethon lepturus
GACCTCCCCGCGCCTGCGCAGGCAGCAGAGAGCGGAGCTGAGATCGCAGCAGGGACCACCTCACTCGGGGACGACACGGAGGTGATGAGCTGCCGGGACTGGGGCTGGGGAGGGTGGCTTGCTGCCATGTGGACCACCGCACGGCGCAGCTGGCTTGCAGCTCCCGTGGACCCCTTCACAGCTGCGGAGAGGCAGCTGGGA
>NW_010551507.1:232-1467 GCF_000687285.1 Phaethon lepturus
AGTGCCAGGAAGGGGAGATATCAGGGTGCCAGCTCCTTATTTCCCCTCAGGCTCATCCTTGCCTGGAGAAAGCTTGGTAAGGGCATGATGTGGCCGGGGCATCCTGCGTGTGCTGAAGCCTGTGCAGGTGGAGAACGGTGCTGAGCCAGGCTGAGTCAGGCCAGATAACCAGCACCAGTCTGGACTTTCCTGCTGTAGGATGCATTACAGCTCTGACCCTCCGTGCCCGTGTGGGACTAGGGCTTACAGGCTCTGTAGATCAGTTGTTCCTGCAAAACAACATTTGCACATGTGTGAGCAACAGGAGCATCAAGCCCTCTCTCCTCCTCTTTGCCAGTAAGTGTCGTAGGCAACAGGAGAGCTGTACTAAGACATAATAAACCCTCATCAGCTAATTAATAATTAGAGACACTTGTACCTGAAAGCCTGGCTCCACTGGTGGGATGATGCACCTCAGCTCTCCTGCCAGGCACAAGCATCAGGATGTCCAAACCATGCTGGACCTCAGGGCTGACATACGCCCAGGGTGCCAGTGGTCCTGGTCTGCAGGACATGGAGGGCTCCTGTCTCCTAGACTCAGCCACAGTGGGCAAACCATGTCTCACCTGCTTCTCCCAGCATTTGTTTAGGTGCAAAATTCGAGCTATTCCCTCCTTCCTACGGGATGAAAGCAAGGCTCTGAAATCCCAAACTGGGCTGAAACGGAGATTCCCCACATGATGGCCCTACAGAGCTCTGGCCTGCAAGCAGGCAGCTGGACAGGAGCGGTTGTGCTTGGCATCTGTGTTCACTAGCTGGGTTCATGAGCTTGAAATTTTCATAATAAAAGTTCTTGGGGATGGTGGAAATAAAAGGCAACTTGCAGCATCAGTAAAATAAAACCACATATGTTGTCAGCAATGGGTGGTTCTTCAGCGGGTGCCTCTGAGCACATCCCCGTTGTCACCCCGTCTCCCCGCGGAGGCACCAATGCACTCACACTCCGACGCGTGTGCACAGACCCTGCGCTGCCAAGTGGCTCGTCACCCGCCTCGGGGCATGCACACGGGCGTGCGCACGCTCTCGAACGACTCTGCCAAGTGCTGCGCTCCCCGTCTGAAACGGAGATGGAAACTTTCTGAGAGCCATTCAGAAACACTGGAAAAAATGCTCTAAATAGCCCAGGGTTCGGTGCACTTGAAGGAGGAGAAAGCAGAGCCATCTTCGCATAAGAGAGCTGTCATCTCCCACACCCA
>NW_010551507.1:1498-5328 GCF_000687285.1 Phaethon lepturus
GATGTCAGGATGCTCTGGGAGGGAGGTGGGGATTTGGGGAAGAGGTTCTGCATCCCGGGGTCCACTTGCTCGGGTCTGCCCATCCTCTCCTACCTGGGGAATCAAGGCAAAGCTGTGCTAAGCCGCAGGAAGCCAACACAGAGGCTCTGAACGACTGGGACACCTCCGCAGCTCTGCACCGCCCACCAGCCATCACCACCTCTGCCCAGTCTAATGGCCAAGGGTCACACGTGCAGACTTGCCACATCTCCCCCTCTCCCATAGACACGGGTGTGGAGCTGTTTGAGGCCAGGGCTGGATCAAGCCAGGTCCTTTCAGCATTATTTTGCCTGCTTTTGTTCTTGCTCCGGGGATAGTCCAAAGACAGTGCAGGACGTCTCCCACAATGCTCACAGGGCCCCTTTGAAATGCTTCAAAAGAAAAAGGCAAGGAGGAGTCCTGAGCGGCCGCTGCAGAGCAATCCCGCTAGCCAAATTCCTGCATTGTGGTGCGGGGTGATTACCCGCCGTCAATGGCCTCTAATCCACTGCCATCGATTCCCACAGGAGCGCCCGGCTCCGCGCTCCCTGCTGCATACAAATCCCGCCTGCAGAATAGGGATGGATTGTCAAGGCATCACCTCGATTACGCGATGTGGCCCTGATAGCTCAGGGGACTTTGTGTCCGAGGCTCCCCGGGCCCCAGAGAGCGTGGGGTGTGAGAACTGTGATGTGAAGCCAAGGGCACCGAAACAATCGTTGCCATGAATTAATAATGATGTTCTGCGTGTCTACGGGCTCTTCCAGCTGGAGATTTCAACACACTTTGCAGGCACTAATGAGGAGGAGCTGGGTGGACACAGCGTGGAAGGAGGTATCGAAGCTCAGAGTGCTGCGAGGCAGCGATGCTCTGGGATGCTGCGGTCCTGTGCCCAGTCCCTCCCAGTTCTGGGGTGATCTGGCGGGACTGTGCATAACTCAGCGGGCGCGTCTGTAATTTGTGCCTGTGCTCCCCGTTTCAGCCCTGTCACGTTCCTCTGCAGGGGCTGTCAGGGCTCAGGGCTGATCCGCATCAGCGCGGGGGTTAATGGGCATGGCAGGGACCAGGCTGTGCTGACTGACGCGTCAGACATCAAAGCTGTGTGAGACCTGGCAGTGCCATCACGGAGCTGCGCGCCAGCCCTCCCCGCAGACCCGTCCTGGGCAGAAGTTGCCGCCTCCTCCCCCTGTAATTCTTGGTCACACGAGACCAGTATCGGTGATGGGAACCGATCTAGGCTGACCAAAGCCCGAGTGGTCCCTCGCCTCCCCCTGTGCACACTCCTGCCAGCTGCCTGCAGCACGGTGGCCTCTGGAGAGCCCAAGGGGCATCTGAGTCTACCTGAGACCAGGGATGAGGCACTGACCTCTCTGCATCTTGCCTTTGGCTCCAGCCCTACCTGGCTTTCAAACATCCAGACCATGGCCAGGCTGGAGGGGCTTTGAGCAACCCGCTCTAGTGGAAGGGGCAGGGCGGTTGGAACTAGATGGTCTGTAAGGTCCCTTCCAACCCAAACCATTCGATGATTCTGTGATTCATTCTATGCAAGCAGGGAGAGCCTGCTTTAAAACCCAGAGCCACTGCTGCAGTTTGGGGTCTGTCCCTCCTCTCCCAATGTGCCTGAACGATGTCCAGAGATGCCCACAATCCTCTGACACCTTCAGACAAGGAGACAAAACCCAGTGGCCCTACAGGTCCATGTTTGTTCCTCTGTGGCTGCAAACCTGCAAGGTGCAGGGTGCACATCTGCCCACCTTGCCTGCATCTTGCACCCTTCATGGCAGAAAACAGGCAGACAGAGCCGAGGGGAGCAAATAAAGGCAGGAGAGGAGATGGGGCGGTGAGTATCAGCCTCAGTGGTATCCATTATGGACTGGCTGGTGGCTCCAGCTTGCTTATATGGGGCAGCTGACCCATAGCTGTTCCTAAACCAGGGCTGCTGGGCAAAGTGACTCAAGGGAGTCAACCAAGCTGTCCAAGGGAGTTGGCCAAGGGAGACAGTGCTGCCTTCATGGTCCAGTGTCACCTGCTCATGCGGTGTCCCAGCCCAACCCACGAGGAGACGGGGTTTGTTGGAAGATGTTGTCATCTCCCTCCACACTCAATTCCCTCCTCAGCTCACCCAGCTAGGCACTGGTGTTGGCAGCACTGGTGCCCATGGTGGATCCATGGTCCCCATGATCCCCATGGTAGGTGCAGATGCAGGATGTCACAGCTGGGCCACCAGTGCTCAGAGTAGGGGTCTCCTGGCTCTTCACCCTGGCTCCCCAGGCTGGGAGTATCATACTCTCGTGACCCTTCAGCAGAAGCACTTTCCAGGTTGCTGGAGCCCGTTTCCCAGGGAAGGATGAGGGCTTCCTTGTTCACCAGCTCCCCCACAAGCTGTGACTGCTGCTGACATGGCTGACACGTGACTCCACTCCCTCACACTAGAAATTTGTATAAATATGTATATATTTTCATATATACATATCTATATCTCTTCCAGTTACAATCTCGTTGGCAACCTTTCCAGTCCTCCAAGGGAGGGTTAAGGACAGCAGTGTCTGGATAGTCCTTGCACCCTGGACAGGCTCCTTCCAAAGTCAAGGTTGGGCAGTTGCCTACTAAGCAGCCAGACCTCATGTTTGTCTGTCCACACACCACGCCATGTCTGTCTGGATGCCCGTCCTCTGCAGCACCACAAGGCAGAATCACCCAGTGCAGAGATATAAATACAGCCCTATCGGGACCTGTGCTCTGCAAATCATTACGCACGAGCTTTTTTTTTTTTTTTTTAAAAAAATCTTATTTCCAAGCATGTTCACGATCGTTGACTAATCTGTTTCTCCACCCATAATTTTCATCTATCCATCTTTCTATCCTTCTCCCCTTTCTCCAGCGCTTCACTCTACCTCTCTCCACAAAGATTTTTCCCCACATCCAGTATGTCTGTATGTAGCCATCTGTTTGTCTGTCTCTCCAGCCATCTGGGTGTCTGCCTACAGTGTTTGCTGTGTCTCTAAAGCATATACAGGCTGCATGTATAGATCTATCAATTGGAGGTCTACTTGCCAGTCTCTCTAAGCTGTGTTCTGTGGGCTTCATTAACATGCAAATTAGCAAGATCTGACTGGCTCACTTAGCTGCTACTTCTCTTAGACAGCCATGCAACAATGCAAATACTAATGAGGCTCTGGAAATGGCACTTACTCTTACTAAGCAAGCATGCACACAGAGCAGGCGTTGGCAATTTCAGGCATGCCATCCATCCGCACACCTGCTGGAGGACTCGGGACAGAAGGGATGGGCGATGGATGGATGATTAGGGGCACTGATGTGGAAAAAGAGGCAAGAATTCCCGCTCGGATGGGGATGCCAGCGCTCCCAGCCGCAGGATCCTTGGCTCCAAGATCCCTTTGTCCTCATTGCTACATGCCACTGCCCTGGACCCCAGCCACCGATGGGAACCCCCGCTCAGGAGCACATTGGCCCCACCGTCCCGGCCGACATGGATCCACATTGTGCTGTACTGGCTTCCACCACGCCAGTATGCTGGGTTGTACTTCCAGCCTCTCTTGGGTTTGAAGGCTCCCACGTACCTGGATGATATATCTCCTGCCCACACTGTGCTCCCTTTCCCCAGATGGGAGAGGGGCACCTGGAAAGCTGTGGCACGTCTGCTCTTGCAGACTCCCAGACCTGTCTCCCAGCACAAATTGTACAGAAAAGCTCGCAGGCAGCTGGGCGCGGACGCTGCCGCAGGGCTCGGAGCCTCCCCCGCCTGCCGGTCCCCCAGCCGGGCGCCGCGCCGGCGCCCACGCCTCGGCGCA
>NW_010551507.1:5420-5817 GCF_000687285.1 Phaethon lepturus
TTCAGCTCCATTGCCTCCTCTAATGATAATTCAACCATACACCTCCTTGTAAAACATCTAAAATGATCAAACGCTGTGCAGCGAGATGAAGGCACCTCATCTTAGGAACCTGGTTTCTGTATTCCTTTTTATCCTGGAGATAAAATAAAGAACCATTTGCTCTGGAGTCTCTTGCCTCTCCTCACCCACACCGCTACCCACCCCCTCGGGAAGTAACACCGCAACAAACCCAGGCCGCTTTACCCCCCAGTGCTTTTCATCTCGACCCTGACTGCTGTCACAGGAGAAGCACGGACCGGCCCTTGCAAGCTCTCAGCAGCACCCGGAGGGATGTCCCTGTCTCTCCTCTGACAAGGTGACGTTATTCTGTAGGTTCCTACGGCTGGCTGGCCCTCCC
>NW_010551507.1:5832-9310 GCF_000687285.1 Phaethon lepturus
CCCCGGCAAAGCCGGAGCAGCCGCCGCGCACATCTCACCCCCCCGAAGGGCAGCACTCCCCTCCCACGCCAAAAGGTGTTCTCCATCACACTGGGTGCTGGGGTGGGGAAGGAAAGGCAGCCTGGGACGAGGGAGGAGGGGGATTCTAGGGAGATGGAGCTGAGGCCAGGAGAGGTGCTCTGGTGCTTGGAGAGGAAGCACCCGTGGTAAGCAGATGGCTAAACGGGGAGGATGGCAAACACTGGCAGGAAGGGTGGCTTGCCCTCTCCAGAGCGCGCCATGGTCCACAGGAAGACCCGTGTTTTGCGGGGGGGGTGAGGTTCACTGGGGCTGGAGCTGGCCCAGCTCATCACAGACTCAACAGCAGCCCACGGCACTTTGGTGACTCCGTGCTGTGGTTTCTAGGGCTCTTTCTCCCTCCAGAAATGGTCTTACAAGAATCTTCTCGGTGGGGGTCATCTCTGCCTTGTGGCCAGGTCTTGTAAGAAGGTGAAATTTTAAATACAGCCCAGGAGGCAGAATTTCCTCCTGGCCTATAGACAAGTGCCTGAGTTTAGGCAGGGCATTTGTGGTAGAAGAGGGAGGTCAGGAGCTGTTGCCATCTTCATGGGAATTGCACTGGACAGAGATCAGCTTTCCGTGCTGAGCCAGCCCTGCAAATATCTCTGCTCCATGGGCCCCTGGAAATTCTGACCCTTCTGCAACTTGGCATGACCCTGCCATTGCAAATAAAGATTACGAACTAGGGCCCACATTACTTGCCCAGGAAGGTTGGCCACACACACCAAAGCAAAGCAAACTGCACGCCCAGCTATGTGGGGAGCCCCATGGATCAGGCACGGGATGTTTCAGAATCACTTCTCTGTTTGAGGAATTGTCTTGGATTGTTTCTCCTGGCAGGAGAGCCCCACTGCAATGCAGGGCAATAGGGAGGAGCTGTTCCCCTCCATCGCTTGTCTCTGCTAGGTCCTCAGCTTGGCAGTGCCCAGGGGCTCCGTTAATGCATCCATGGAAGAGAGGGCTCCATTTTCCAGTCCTGGACTCTGTAAACTCAGTGTTTCTACCCTCAGAAATGGCATTACGCTATTGAGAAGATGTGGAGACCTGCTGCAGGGGGAAATCTGTGGCAGGATAAATCTATCTGATGAAATTGCTCTGCTCTGGGGTTACCGGCATAATAGCACCCTGTGCTTGGCTGCACTCTGAGTTTGCACAGCACTAGCCTTAGCAGTTCTCCAGGTCTCTCCCCGCTCAAGTGTGGCCTCCAGCACGGGGCTGGTCTCCTCGTCGTGATGGGCTGATGCTCATGGAAGGAGCCTCCAGTGAAATGTGCCCCACTGGAGAGTGTGTAACGAATCCTCCCTTAGCGAGATATCCCCTCGCTGTTCTAAGCTTGACGCTCCCATCCCGACTCCCTGATGCTCAGCTGTCCCTTGGCTTGGTTCTGGTGCTGCAGCCATGTCTCTGGTTTGGCCTGAGGCTGCCTGGCTGCGCAGATGTGTCCTGAGGCTTTGTGGACTTTCATGAGGGGATGGAAATAACTTCTACATTTTGTGATTCCAGAGTAGCTTGTTACCAGTTTTTAAGCCTGCACAAGGCCTAAATGTCGCCATGTCGCCACTGCAGTCTGGCCTTCAGTCAGCCCCTGGCTGGACGTGCAGAGCTCCCTGTCTCCCCTGCCAAACACAAGCTCAGACCAGAGCTCTCCCCAGTCAGACCTGCATTAAGCCCAAGAGAGGTCCCCACTCACTGTAGGAGGCAGGAACCCATCCTAGAAACTTCCTTTAGTGTGGCCAGACACTAGCCTTGTTGCTCTTGCCTTGCTCTTGTCTTTCATTATCCATGCTTTCCTTAGACTGGTGTCTGGGATCTGGCCAGGACAGGTACCCAGTGCACCCAGCTGAGTCCTCACTGTGCCCCGTGAAGTTTCCTTTATCACTGCTCAGCATGATGGCCATCTCTTCCCCTCCTGGGGACTGCAAACACCCCATTTGCTGGCAGAGTGAACATCCTATAAGGGGCCATGACATTTGGTGAGGTTGTCAAAGTCAATGAAGGCCCTGTTGAGTGAAGAAGGGTCAGTGCAGCCCTGCTGGGTTGGGAAAAGCCAAGTCAAGGCATTTGGATTGGGGAAGAGCCAGGACAGACCTTGTTGGGTCAGGCGGGCAGGAGCCCCATAGCCTATTTCAGATAGCTGCTGTCCCCAGAGGTCTCACCAGAGGATGAGACTGAGATGAGCTACTCCAGCGCTGAAGGCAGACTAATTTCAGGGGGCAGCTGAGCAGCCTAGTGCCAGGAGGGTCTGCTTTTGGCCTGAACAGGTTTAGGACTGCACCTAGCACATTGCATGGGGTGGCAAAGTCTTCCCCAGAAGTGGCAGCAATTCAGAGATCAACACAGGCACTTGCCCTGGGAGCTTGGAGAGGAGGTGGGGGGCACTGGGATCCCCCTTTGCCCAGCTCCTCCTGGCTGCAGCACACGTGCTCACTGCATGCCCCTGGGCTGGAGCTGGATGGAGTCTGCCTTGAGACAAAGCATCCGAGAAGCTCGCCAGTCACTTTACAGGCTGTAAAATAATAAGGGAGGAAGGAAAGCAAGCGACACCTTTATTTCAGCTTCCGTCCGTCTTGTGCTCCGACCTCGGACAGCTGGAGACGGGGCAGAATGAAACATCTGCTTAATGTGACCTGTCGACTCTTCAGGGAGAATTGCTCGCATCCACCGATGCGAAGGTCACCTCATTAAGAGGAGCGAGAGCCGAGTCCCCCACCTGGGGGAGGCTGGGTGACTCCAGCCTGCTGAAGGGTGACCTTTTCTCCAGGCGCGCAGCGCGCGGGAGGAGACGGGTCCTGGCACGCGTGCTCCAACCCAAATGGCACTTAGTTCCGCAGACACTTACACGTCCCGAGCACTGGTTTTGAACTTTTCATTCTCAGAAGCTTGTCAGCTCATGGAAGCTGTAAGTGCCCGCGGTGCCTCTGGCTGGCTGATGGGCTGAGCATGATGCTGGTGCAAAAACACTTCCTCCCTTGCTGGCAGGTCTCAGGGAGAGCAGGATCGGGCCCAAGATTCCCATCCACAGCAAGGTGTAGGTGTCTCTGGGGCCCACCTCGTGCAGACCTTCCCTTCTGCAGCGTATCTAGGCAGAGCTGTGCCGCAGCTCCCCAGAAAACGGGCTGGATGTGACCCAGACGTGGCTGACGCGTGGCCCGTGGGGAGGCAGCGTGTGTGCACGACTCCCCAGGGTAGCCCAGCTTGTGGTGCAGAGCGACAAGGGAGCGTGAGCCCCACGGGATGCCTGCTGGGACCCTGGGTGCAAGCCCCCGCCCGCCCCCAGCGCTGTCCCTCGCCCCAGCTGCGTCCCCGCTGCTTGCAAAGCCCCAGCCGCCCCGAGCCCCCGTGGGCAGCCGGACGCTGCAAGGCCAGCAGCAGTGTCTGCGCTGCGGGAAAGCAAATCATGCCTGGTTTCCCCTGCTGC
>NW_010551507.1:9368-9807 GCF_000687285.1 Phaethon lepturus
AGAATATCAACTTTCCTTGCCAGCAAGCGCGGCGTTCGGGCTGCTGCACTCCTCCAGCAGCTCAGCAGAGCGTGCTGGACTGCACACCTCCCCGGAGAGCTGCCCTTCCACCCCTTCCCGGAGCAGGAGAGGAGAGACATGCCCGCCTCCTCCCTTGCGCTGCCCTCCACAGACCTTTAATTCTTCCTCCTCTGATGTTAATCTTGGAGGTGGTGCACAGGTCAAGTTTAATATGCTGTCCTGGGGGAGTTTCATTTAGAGCCGGCGAGAAGGAGACCGGGGATTCAATTAGGGTTTCCCATGTAGTCCAAGAGCATCACCAGCTTCAAAAGGCAGCGGGTTGTGCTCAGCAAATGCCAATGGAGGCAGTTTCCCACAGACCTGGCTTTTACCCATGGCTCTTGCCAGTACCCACTGCCTCTCTGCCCCACACCGCTGC
>NW_010551507.1:10008-10331 GCF_000687285.1 Phaethon lepturus
TGCAAAGGCGGGGGGGCACCGACGGGTGGTTCTCCTGTCAGGTCAATGGGGTGGGTGCACAGAGGCCCCACGGGAACAGGGGTACCTGTCTGCTGAAGCATTTGTTGGAGGTGTCGGGGGGATGCTGGTGGCTCCAGGCAGCCAGGTCCCCCCGTGCAGACCGAGAGACCTCATCCCCATCTGCTGCTTGGGCACGTGGCGGCAGCGCTGCCCGTAATGCAAAAGGACAGGCCGTAAAAGACTGTGATGGGGATCATAAATATCCATTAAACCAGCTTTTAATCTATCCTGCTAACAACAGGGATGCCGGTGAGCGAGAGACA
>NW_010551508.1:0-1343 GCF_000687285.1 Phaethon lepturus
GGATGCCTTGGCTTGCACAGCGCTGCGCAAGGCTCCTGCGGGCACCCCGGCGCCCTGTGGGGACCCCGTAACTGCGTGAGCTCTCTCCTGGCCGTGGGGCAGCGACAGGCTCCTTGTCCCCTTTGGCACGGCGGGGGAGGGCGGGGTGGAGGGGCCCCTTGGGCACGGCGCTGCAGGGCGGGTGCAGAGCTGCGGCCACAGGGCACCCGGGGCTGGAGTGGGAAAGGAAATGGGCAAAATTTCACTAAGTGCTGCAGGTGCGTCCCAGTCCCGTCACCGGTCCCTCCTCCTGGACCAGTCAAGCCTGAGAGGGGCCCTGAGCGTTGTGATGTTACAAAGCTGCCCGGAGCCACCCCGCTGCGGTGCAGCGAACTCTCTTGCGGCATGTACCGTGCGCGGCTCTGCGTGCCCAGGGCTGGCTGCTTGCAGCCCATGTCCACGTATTTTCCGTGGCAGGGAGACAAGTAACTTTTCATGAATCCATTTACAAATTCCTTTCAAACAGGAAAGCTGACCCACTAGAGCTCATTAAATAACATTAATGGTGCTGCCCAAATAAATATTAGCGCTGCCACCTGCGCTGCCAGCCAACACTTGCTGCCTTCTGGCCTTCTCGGAGCAAAGGTTTCTCAGTTTAATTGGACACACGTGCTTCTATCCTGACACTAGCAACCTCTGCTGTAGCAAAGGATGCTCACACTGCAGCGACTGGGTTCCTGCAACTTTGTCCTGGTGCTGCCAAAGCAGGGGACCGAGTTCAGCTGGCTGACGGGAGCCACGTGCTGCTGAGCTTGGAGATAACCGAAGAAACCAAAGCAGCGTGCAGAGAGGTGACTAATTCAGGCCATGCTTATCACTGAACTGATTACACCCGAGCTCTAAAACTCTTTTCCTCTTCCTTCTGTCCTCTAGCCAGGGAGTAATGTATAACTTCATTAGTCTATATCCAGGAGACGCTGGAAGACATGGACAATTAATTATCATCTGTCCCGTTTAATCTCGCTGCCTGTCCGTGATGACTTCCTAGCGGCTCACAGACAAGCCGCCTTTCAAGACGTGAGCTGAGGCTGAAGGCCAGCGCTCCTGCAGCGCACTCGCGCTCGCGTAGCTCTGTGACGGGACCCTTGTGCCCCCATTGCTCTTGGGGAACCCCTCAGCGGCACCTCCCGGTCCTCGCTGCCGCCAGGCTCGGGGGGCTTGGGTGTGCCGTGCCCCCCCAGGCTGTGGGACCACCCCGAGCAGGCTCGAGGCTTTAGGGGCTTGAGAACTGGAGGACCCAAAGTGCCCCCACATACCAACGTGTGCCCCGTCTTTCCCGGCGGCCTGGGAACGTCTCCGCATTT
>NW_010551508.1:1399-1638 GCF_000687285.1 Phaethon lepturus
CCAGAGCCACACAGCCACCCTCATTGCTGTCTGGGGCAAATCCCCCGGGGGGCTGGCTGCTCGCTGGTGCCTTTGCCATGGGGCCGGGCAACCTGAGCCGGCCAGGCCAGTGCCGCAGCGGCGTTTGGGTGCTGCGAGCACGCGAGAGGTATCGGGGTGTCCTGGAGGTGCTGGGTACGGCAGGGCAGGGCAAGCCACCCCGTCACCCGAATACCTGCGAGGTGGAACCGCCCGAGAGC
>NW_010551509.1:0-265 GCF_000687285.1 Phaethon lepturus
TTTCCAACCTTAATGATTCTATGATTCCATGGTCCACAATGACTTCAGAGATATACCTGCTCCAGCGTGGCCTTACCCACAGCCATAGTCCCTTCAGAAGTAAAACTGCTCCAGTGTGGCCTTAGCCATAGTTCCAGTCCCTCCAGGAATGTACCTGCACTGTCGAGGGCTTATCCATGGCCACACACTTTGAGGTGCTCCAGCATGACCTCATGCACAACCACTGATGCTTCAAGGTGTACCTGCTGCAACATGGATTTATCCA
>NW_010551509.1:411-758 GCF_000687285.1 Phaethon lepturus
CGGGGTGTCCTGCTCCCACATGGACTCATCCACAGGTCACAGTCCCTTCGACTCGAGTTCACAGTGGAGTTCCAGCCTGTCCAGTACAGCAGCACAGAAAAAGCAGCGATGCCCTAGCCATCTGCCAGCCCAGGTGCATCACCATTGCTGTAATCCAAATGTTCCCAGGCACAGCAGAGTCAGATGATAAGCAGTACAGCAATACAGCAAGCCTCACACTAACTTCTATGATGAAAATTATCCCAGCTGAAACCAGGACAAGGGCATTCGTTTTTCTGATGTTTGTCTTCCAGAGCAACTGCTACATGTACTGAAGCCCTGCTTCCCGGGAAGTGGCTGAAAATCGC
>NW_010551509.1:1024-1382 GCF_000687285.1 Phaethon lepturus
ATAGCTATAGCAGTTAAGTAGCAAGCTCCTGTAGGGGTCATGGAATTTTCTGGCTGTGCTGCTTATCTATTTTGCTGAGGTTGGGAACATGTTGATAGAAACAATGGCTATGTGCTTTGCCCTGGCATTGATGGCCTTGCTGTGCTGGGAGAGCTATCTTGTGGAGGGGATGAGGGAATACATCTCCCTCTCCCTACCTGGGAGTGATGTGAGTGGTTTTATTACATAGGCTCCTGAGGTCCTTGTTCAACCTTACGGGAGCCACAGTCAGCCCACCACAACATTGATCTTTCCTTCAGCACTCTAATGATGTTTTTACTTTGGTAGTCATAGAATCAAAGAATCTTTGGGTTGGAAG
>NW_010551510.1:12500-16546 GCF_000687285.1 Phaethon lepturus
CTTTATATAGATGTAATGAACACCCGACAACGTAAATAAAAATAACTCCACTGGTATCGATGGACTTGCATGTGCTTTTGCAAAAGGTCGTTTTAGACCTTAATATTTTATAAGCTTTTACTTTGATATTGTAATTTTGTAGGGTTACTTAAGTATTTTATTGCAACGTGTGAAAAATACCTTCCGAAGCTTCTGTGAGAAGAATTTCTTTCCCATTCGTTTTGGTGAAAACGAAGCTCCGTTTACAGATAACATGAAACCTGTGTTCTAATAAGAGATACGTCTTTAATTATTCATTATTACACTCATTGGTATCTTACATTGCACTTAACGGCAAAGAAGATATCTGTTCTGTGCTGGAGCCTCAGCAACAGCCGTGCGTACAAGCAGAGCGGTGCCGAGCACCAGCAATCTCTTGGCGCGGCCGGCGCACGGTGCCATTTTGGCAGAACCGTTTGGCAACATCCTGTTGCTTTGCCACCTCTACCATTACCGCTGAGCATCGGTAACCTGGCTGTGTGTCCTACAGACAGAGAAAAGCTGTCCTCGAAAGACGTAAGTTTCTCTTCATGGTGCATAGGGTGTTTCTTGGTTTCAACGGTATGGTCTAATGTGAGGCCCGGGGGCTTGTGCCAGGGCAAATTGAAGAGCAGACGGAGTGTACTCTGCAAAAGGGGTTTTGGTCGGAGCCACTTGCCCTGATAAATGCAGGCTGGTTTTGTTCTGCTCTCTGGTTGTTACAGTATGGACTAAAAATTAGGTAAGAGCAAAGATCTCTCAACGGTGCGTATCTTAAATCGATTTTGAATTACTATTATCAAAACACATATAAAACATCTCATGATAGCGATACGGGAGGTTTGTAAGCGCGCACGCTTCAAGACTGCTCTATTTGTGAAAGGCACCAGGTGCCGAGCAGCCCGTTCTGAGACCCTGTTCGCAGAGCAGGTTCTGTCAGCGGGGACCTACGGGCAAGCAGCACAGAATCAGGCCCCAGGAACAAGGGCCCGTAATTCACTCCATTGCAACAACCCCAGCAGTTTGTTCTCCCCCATGAAAGTCAGTCAAGGGAAGTCTTTATCTGGAAACTCTTGGTCAACATTGGGCCACAGACCCGTTGAGATCCACAGGAGCGTGGCGGCCACCGGCTTCAGATGTTGCATTCTCAGCGTTCAGCTTGACGGCTGGCCTGCACTGAAGCTGCCATCGCCTTTTCAAGTAACTCCTCCAGCATGCGAGAGGGAATGAGGTGCAAGCTCCCACCCGCATAGAGCAGTGTCCTCCCCACCTGTAGGATCTCCACCCTGACCCGCAGGTGGAGAGGCTGCCGGTGAGCACCTCGTGGAGAGGACAACCGTGGCGGAAGTCGCTGAGCTGAACGTCCACGGGAAAAACGAAAGAGCTGCACACGTATCAAGGGGGAACATCTGGGCTATTGTCAGCAACTTACATACATTTACTTAATTGCAATCTTGAATGAAATTGTCCGTCGTAAAAGATGCCTCAAGAATTTTGATTTTAGCTGTCTATCTGCCCGAGTTGCAACGTACGCTTGCATCATTTGTCTTAATTTTATTTCACTATCACTAACTGTAGGCACTACTCCAGAAATATTTTGAATTTAGTTTTAATTGTACAGCTTTCAACTCACGCAACATTTCTCTTTGTGTTGAAAGCATCACGGTGATTTATCCTCATTATTGTGTAAATAGGTTTCGGCAGTTCTCAGTAAATAAAACAAAGACTGACAGGAGGAGAAGGGGGAATTTGCTTTCCTACCAATTAGAGTAGCCTTAGGCAGTACTTTTAAGAGGAGATAAATCCTGCAAATCACTAAAATGATCCTGTCACATGCACCAAATATTAAAATCACACAGCGGCGCACTTCATACAGTTTGCTTTGGTTTAATGAGTTGGGGTGGGCTTCGTCATGAGGTTTGCATCTCGCAGTTGGGGACTGTTGATTGACAGTGAAGATCATGCCCAACTGCAGCTTCCTAACCAGTAGGGCCAGATGGAAAATCACAATTCATGTTTAATATGCAGTTTTTCAGCTAAGGAAAATTCCCAAATTGTCTCCTCACCTCCTACCTGAAAATTTTTTTCCCATAATAAATGCAAAATATGCTTCGTATTAGCCAAGAGTGGTTTTTCCCCCTTCCAGCAAGTTATTAAAAAAAATCCTGTATAAATGATCCCTATTAAGGGAACAACCTGTTAACTTCTTCAATTATGTAAGTTATCAAAGATTAAAAGATAAGTTTACAAAACATCTGTTGTCACACTTAGACACTTTTAAAAGTAAGTGGTGTGTCAGGGTAAAGACAGCACCACCGAAGAAGAAGATACTTTAAAAGTACTAAACAACTAGTTTACAACACTTTGTTCTACTGAATTTTCTACCCGGCACAGACTCCTGCACCACGCTGGTGAGGATGCCGGGGCTCCTTTTGGGTTTGCCATTACGGCAGAGAACGTGACCCGCTAAGGGCTGCAAGGGCATTTTTAGCCACCGGAGCAAAGCGTGACCATGTAGCGTACTATATGCAGTAAAGAGACGGTTGATATCCAGCTTTTAATGATGAACAAGGCATAGCAGACGTATTGCATGATGCCGTAGGAGCCCTTATAACTCACAGCCTCACGCTTAGAGCTCAGAGTTTTCTATTTTCAATTATTATCTCCCCCTACACGGTTCTCCTGCAGTCAAGTTTTACACTCTGACATTTATACTTAGTATATTGAGCAATGATTGTTACCTTGTTCCAGCATTTTTTGTGCAATGCTTTATGAGAGTGGAACTAAATGTATGACAGGAACCCCAGTAACCTGAGACCCTGGGTCAGTAATGTATTAAAACAAAACAAGACACACATGGCTTCGGCACAGCAAGAAATCATGCAGGAATGGGGACTCAGACAGGCTGAGATAAAGAAGGCCTACCTAACAGCTGCAATTATAGCCTTCGTTATATGAGTCAATCCATTACCGCATATAGACTTGACAAATTACCATAAATGCCAAGCCAGAAAAACAGCGAAGTAATTTAGCTTCATACTGGACACTTTGAAAGTTGGTACATCTAAATATCTCAGTGAGGACTAATTAATTAATCAGTCTTGTTGTTGGTATAATGATTATGATCTTTTTTTAATTTAAAAACTCGCTCCAACTAAACAACAGGCAAATTATGATTATAGTGGTTAGAGGATAAAATCATTGATTTGTAGTCTCATTCGAAACGGAATAGCACATCAACTTGTAAATGTCCCAAAATAAATACAAGTTTTTCATTACTACTTTCAATAACGTATATCTGCAAATTAAAGACTTTACATTAAAGAAATGCTCACTGTCAACTATCCACAAGTTAACAAATGCTTGCGTAATCTTCACATAGTATTGATTTATAAGTATTAAATTATATTATTGTGTTTTATCACTTTCTCATATGTAGAATAGCTGTCCTACTCAGCGTACAGGATGGAGAATGATGATTAACATTACCTCACACGTTTTTTATATTCCCTGAAAAATATGTAGCACCATGACTTCCACAGGGCACATCTTCCTAACCTTGTAATTTATTAAGCCAATGTCTTCTCAACCTCCTTATAGACATTTTCCCCATCACATTTAAGCATTTCAAAATTAACAGCACTGCCCTTCTAGGAGGTGAAATTACCGCTGTATTACTGGTTTTCAGTCGGGGCGAAGTACAAAGAGATTGAAACCAGCTCTGCTGGGCTAGGTGCCATTCTGACCACCCGGGTGTGATTTAACACGGTGGAGCCAACTGACCACCACCCTGGCGTGGAGACCTCTGGGCTGGCTCCACCTGGACCAGCGCAAGCTGCAGGACGTCAGTGCTCTGGCATCAACAGCTTGGCTTACCAGTACGTGATCTACCGCGCTCCAGCTGAATGTCCTTAAAGCCTTATTTAGATTATATTTCGCATTTTCCAAGGTTTTCCTCTGTCCCACCTCCCGGTTACCCTGCACAATCAAAAGTGTTTCATAGCATAGTCCACACGCCAGGTCCTGCT
>NW_010551510.1:16577-17554 GCF_000687285.1 Phaethon lepturus
GAAACAAAACCATATTTGAGACTTAATTCATTGGGTCAGCGGGACCAACTGGAGGACTAATACCTTCCATCCTCTGCCTCAGACACTAAACATTACCTAACTTCAGCAAAAAATGAGCAGAAGAAGGTACAGATAAGTCTCCTTCACTACACAATCCTGATGCACGTCTTGAAAAATACGCATAGTGGGCACCAATGGTAGAAAGAGCCACGAACACAAGAAGTCATCATGCAGTTAAAGACCTTATCAGATCTTGTGTTCGTAAAGGGGATGGAATTCAGGTTACAACAGACAACTTAATGCTGCCAAAAATTAAATTGTCAGTGTTTGACTTTCCACCTCAGTGTTCTTTAACATATTCCTCTACATAATTTCCTACTCTTAAAATTGGAAGATAGAAATGTTGTTACCTGGAACCATCCAGTCTTCTCTACGAAGGATCAGAAGAAACAGAGTTCCAAAAGACTTCCACCCCCGCCGGTAAATTAATGCTATTAAACTGCTAGCCCACTGCTGGGTTGTGTGCTTGCCGGGGTGCTCGCTCTGAGCAAGCTAACTTTGGTGCCGCCGGCCGCCCGGCTGTGGTAGCTCAGCACTTCTCACATGACAACTTAGTCTAATTGAGTGGGACAAATTATCTTACAATGGACTCTGTGCAACAGCAGCAAGACTAAATCTATACTCCAGCTAACTCTGAACACATAATTTAGCCATGAGAGACTAGCAGCGTCAGTGGTTTCCACAACTAGCTGCTAAAAGCAAAAGAAAATTAAGTCTCAAGAAATTCTGATTTCGGTTCCAGAAAGCAGTGTAATATGTCCACAATACATGAGCTCAGAGCTAGAAAAACATTTTTCTTCTTGCACAGCCTATTGCATTTCTGTCTCTTACTGCCTTTGACTCCTTGCACCATGATCCCGTGCTCCACACTGCTGGTGGTGGGAAAGCAGGGGAGGAGGTATATTGCCTGGCTCTCA
>NW_010551510.1:22250-24750 GCF_000687285.1 Phaethon lepturus
ATCTTCTCTATACCTACCACCATCTTCTCTACACCTACCGCCATGTTCTCTACACCTACAGCCATCTTCTCTGTACCTGCCGCCATGTTCTCTATACCTACCGCCATCTTCTCTATACCTACTCTCCGTCTCCTCCATCCTTCCTAGGTGCTCACCATCTCCCTGGCACAAGAGGTCCTCTCTTCATACATGTGGCCAGGCCCAGGAAACTGAGGGTACTGCGACCCGTGTACAAACAACAGTAACGCTGTTAAAACAACTTACCACAACACGCAATGATGTAATGCTGGTACTACGGCTCTAATCATTTTTCTGGTTCCTAAACCTGCCAGGAAGGCTCTCCTGTTTGCATTTCTCGTGCCGGGCATCCCCGCTAAAAAAGGGTAATCGTGGTCTTATCCTTTTATTTGGCACAATCACTGGTACCAATGTAACATGCTTTCTTACGATCCCGCTTTAATGAGTGCCTGGCTAATCCAGTAACTTTTTTACTGTCTAAAAATAGCAACAAAGGTCTAAACATTAGCAACTGTGCAGTATAAAGGCAAAAGCAATAAAATGTTTACATACTTATGTTTAATAAAGTGAAATTAAATCACTGGTTTTTCAGCTGCCACTTATAATAGTTGCCTAGAAATAAACAATAGCGACAGAAATGCCTGCTTGCTTTTTTCTTCCCATTTTTGGTGCACATTTTATCCAAGAAATAGCCTGTACTTTATATTTTATCTCAGGAGTGGCAAACGTGGCTCGGAAGCCGGCCGTGCATCCCTGCCTGCTTTGTCCCGAGCAGACAGTGCAGCCCAAGGATGCTGCAGCACAGCGAGAGGACATTCTCCAGCCTTTTCATGCTGTGCTCTGAGGAGGAAAATTGTGGACAGACAAACAGATGGACATTCAGCCTCATAAATACTGCCCTGCTGCATATCAAAGCTACAAGCAGTTTACCACAGCCGTCCATTTTTCAAACACAGTTAGTTTGCAGCAACACTATTGACCAACTAAGGCTCGCCTGTTCAACAGCCGGAGGTGAGCGGCTGCTCCTCTCCGCCGCGCCGCGGCCAGGGAGCTGCTGATTCCTGCGTGTCCGTGCCCAGGACCACCTCCTCTGAGCCCGAGCTTGCCGGGCGGGCCAAGGGTCCGGTCGGCGTGGAGAGGCAAGGCTCCTGTACCGCTGACAGCATGAGAACCCCCGGCACCCCAGTTAATTCAGGCCAAGGGCAACTCTGTGCGTTCCCTTTTGCTTTTCCGAATGCTTGCTTCCTTCCCCGAGTTACAAGCAAAAATGCGTATCAGAAGAGCAGAAGGAATGTGCCCCAAATTACTCAGAGGGGTTTTTGGGCCACCGCGTCGGGAGCAGAGGAGCTCCTAGGACGGTTTCAGAGGGCCGGGAGCACAGCGAGGCAGAGCAGCGGAGGCTGGAGCTACTTTTTATTGCTATTGTTTGTCTACAAATCTCCCCGTGCCAAACAACGGTGTTGTCCAAAGCGAGCTGCTTGCTATTAATGACTCACGAGTACAATAGTGCTGCCAGCCCCCTACGAGGTGTTTTGTCCATGTACTTAAATTTCTAAAGTCTCAAACTGTTGCTGTTTGTTTCCATCCATCCCCCAGCACTTTGCACAAGCGGCTGTGGAGTACCCCGGCTCCAAAACCCTTCACTCTCAGCACTGACCTTTGTGCTCTGGAAACAATTACTCCTGGAAAGCCTGTCAATATCATTATTTTTACAAGAAATCAATACGCTTCACAAAGTTAATGGGGGATTCAGGCAGCAAGCGTTTACCTTCTTACTGTCAGTGGTGCAGCGGGCTGTGCTCTGGCACAGATGACAGATTCGCCTAGACACCGAGCAGACAGTAAGCAATGGGTGTAAAGGAAAAATAGGCTGCAAGCAGGCGTGGAAAACGTCAGCTTCTGCAGGCATCTCTGCTCTAACGAGCCAAAGATGTCAGCCTCTTGTAGTGTCCACTCTGGAGCGAGCGAAGGATGCAGGGAGCTAATGAAACGGGGATTAGGAAACGGTTTCAACTTCACAAATAGAACTAAACCGCTTTCGAAACGCCGGGGTAAGTATCTGTGGGTTCTCTAAAAGGGGGTTCCTGGCAAGGGGTTGTTCAAGCAGCCGGAATTGCTGCTGCAAAAAAATCCGCAGAAAAAATACATTCCACCAACTCAGTCTGTAGGTTGAATTAACCTCCTTTATTTCTTGGAGTTTAACTACAGTAGGAGAGAATTAAATTTTGCCGTTATTTGGCTCAATTTCCCCTACAGAAGTATAATGCCAGCCTAAGATACTTTGTATGTACTGAATTTAAACAAAAAAACAAACCAAAACAAAACAAAACAATAAAAGGAAAGTGGTCGCTGTAATGCCTTTACTAGTAAAGATGCTATAGTCAGCTATTTTTCTACTGACTAATAAAAGACTCCTATTGTTATTTAAGGGTATTTCTGAAATATTCCCATAAGCTTTAACTAAGCTATCTATTTTTCAAAG
>NW_010551511.1:0-8401 GCF_000687285.1 Phaethon lepturus
GGGGAATGTATTTAAGAAAGGGGAGAAAACACCACACAGGCAGAGTGAGGCATGAGGGGGAAAGAAAAAGAAACAGCCCTGAGAGCACCAAGGTGAGAGAAGAAGGAGGGGAGGAGGTGCTGCAGGTACCAGAGCAGCGATTCCCCTTGCAGCCTATGGAGAGAGCATGCCAGAGGAGATACCCACAATGCAGCCTGTGGAATGTAGCAGGTGAGTATTTCATGAAGGAGCTGTGGCTCTCTCTCCAGGAGAGCCCACGCTGGAGCAGGGGAAAAGTGTGAGGAGGAAGGAGCAGCAGAGAAGAGCTGTTACGGACTGACCACAGCCGCCATTCCCCTCCTGCTGCTTGGGGTGGGGAGATCCAGGAGTTGTGAATGGAGTAAAGTTGAGCCTGGAAGAAAGGGGGTTAGGGAGGCAGGTTTTTTTTTTTGTCTTTGTTTTTCACCACCCAAATCTATTTAACTGGCAATAAATTAAATTAATTTTCCTCACGCCAAGTCTGTTTTACTCGTGATGGTAACTGGTACGTCATCTTCCGGTCTTTAACTCGACCCAGGAGCTTTGTCATCCTATTTCCCCAGGCCCACTCCCATGTTGAGCAGCAGGAGTGAGAGAGTGGCTGGGTGAGCAGCTGGCAGCTGGCCAAGGTCAGCCCACCACAAAAGAAACTGTGAGGTGATACAGAAAGTTATTTTTCTACATTCCTTGCATAGATAGTTATGTGGGCAAAACTTTGTAATAAATATGTGACCTCTGTAGTTTATTTACATTATAACTAGTGGTGCCTTGTGTTGGGTAAGGTTTTACGTTTCTGTTGTTCAACAGAAGGTAAAGATGAATATATAGTAGAGTTCTTGTAGTCACATTGTAAGTGTTAGCATATGTTGAACCTAGAAAAGTAATTAATGTCTAGCACTACTAGTGCTATTGTCTTTCCAGAAGCATAAAAGACATCTGCTGCATTACGAAGTGTTTCAGGATAGAGTAACCATTTTAACATAGGTTGTAAACAGGTTCTCTGGGTCTGTGGAAAACCTGTGTTTGCTATGAAATTATGAAACTTTATATAAGGCCAAATCTGCATTTGAGCTCACACTGCAAGTGTATTAAACAGACATATAATGTGGAGGTTTGGAGTAAATGAAAATAAAACTATTCTCCAGGCTGTGGACCGCCTTTTCTAGAGGCTTTGCCCAGCTGCGTTATCATATGTTTGCTGTACATTTCCCCATTTGGGGAAACGGTGCTTGTATAGCACTAATTCACTTCTATGCCTTTGGATATGTATTCCTGTGTTTTCTCTTCTGCAGCTTCTATGGGTTCATAGTGCTGGTAAGCCTTTTGCATTGATGGTGGCTATGACTTCCTACTGAACGGATGGGTTTTAGTGAGAACACCAGGAACTAGGGATCTATACATTGCCACAGAAATTGTTTTATCCCCCCTACAGTTCACATTGCCTCGTCAGAGCTGCCAGCACCTAGGGGACTAGTAGTAATGAAAGATGTGAATGTGGGAGATATAGCGTAGCATGCTGTGTTGCTACTAAATTCTCAGCAGCTGTTCAAAACACCTTCACAAAATACATTTTCTCTTGCATTTGAATACATTTTATGTAAATCTGATAGGTGGTTTGGCCCCTGGGTTTTGTTCCCAGCACTGTCAGAAGCAATCTTCTGCAACATCTTTTGTTCACCCATCTGGAAAATAACAGGATTATACTTGCCTGCCTTCTGGGGGAGGGTGTAAGTTTTGTTCAATGGCAAATGTTGTGAAAAATACAAATCTAAACACCAGTCTGTGGCTGACGTAAGACAAGGAATGATCTGACCATTTCTCTCCTTGGCTGAAGTAGATGAAAAGCACTCCTGAACCAGCCAAATAGGAAGCTGTTTATTATTAAGATTGGGAGTTCTTCCTTCACCTTTAACAGAAGAGAAGCATGTATTGATTTGTTTTAATTATTTTTTTTTGGATCAAACACATACACCTATAATCTTTCTGTACAGTCTCTTTTACCCCAGATTTCTAACTGTGTTTCTTGCAGGTAGTGAATCTGGCACATCTATTGTACCACTTTGTAAATGGTGTTTCTTCAACTCCCATGTAGAACAGCATGTATACAAGCAGTTTTACTGAAAACATAAGGTAGATATGTAAGATAAAACAGGATCACAGTGACAGATGAGTGGAGTTTGCTGGTTCCTTGATGCAGACAATAATCTTAGCAGCAGCCTATGCCAAATCTATATACATTTTTCAATTTTCAGACTCAGTGTGGTGATGCACTGAGGTTCTCCCAGGGAAAGATGTGGTTTTACTGATCTTGCTAAATACCCAGTTCCTGCTCCAAGGGCTAGAAATACTTTCTAAAGCCTATATTATTTAATGTGTTTTCTCATAACCTCTTTAAGCCTCAAATTTAAGCCAGAAAGTTTGTTTTGTTTTTTTTCCAAAACATGGAGCACATATTTAATAATAGGGAAATTCTGTATTTAATAATAGAGAAAAGTGGTAGGAATCACCATTTGCTTTGTCTCTAATAAAAATTGCAAAAAAGTCTTAGAATGCTAAAAAGTAATCCTGTGGCATTCAAGTGTTCACACATTCCAGCACATACAACATCCATTCATACTGAATGGCAAATAGCTCTATATTATTGCATATACTACCTTTCAGCATAAAGTATTTTGAGCCAATATAATATCTGCGACATTCTATTTTCTTCAGAGATTTTTTTCATTTCTATCAGAGTTTTACACTGATGAGCATCTTGCAGCTTTTGGAATTATTGTATGTCGTGCTAAAGTCCTTTGCTCAGGAAGGTGTTGTCAGTCTTACTGGGCAGGCAATTGAAGAGAAGGCTGATTAACTTAGTCTGATTAGCTGTGAACTCCTGCAGAAATTTTGCTTCTCTGTACTAAAAAATTATCTTTTGGGACGTTTAGTAATTTGGGTTTTACTGAACAGCTACATCAAGGTGCTATTGGACACCATTGTTTTTGGCAGCATCACAGTCTCAGATTGACTAAAACTGCCCCTTATTAACAGTGGATTAGGTAAGAAGTATTTTACCGCTCAAGCAACTATGGCAGTCTGACCCAAAAAGAGGCCTAGATCTTGGAAAGTCATCTGTCGTTCCTTATAACAGATTTTGGTGAGTTAATGTGTAGACAACAAACCTTATCCAAAGACAGTGGGCCCAACACTTCCAGAATTAGTTCACTTCATACCACTGCTTTGTGATTTAAAGTGATTTCTTCATATAATTTTAATTACAGCTGATCATGTTTTCTGACAGGTTTGCAGCAAGGCTGTGGGATTTTTTTGGTACCTTTTATCTTCTTGTTCATGTAGTACTAACTAGTGATTAAATGCAGAACACATTTTTTGCTCTCGCTTAGAATTCTTTCTATGATTTTTTTTTCTTTTTTCTTTTTTTCCTTTTTTTTTTTGTACACTACTCAAAATCTACTTTAAGAAGACAAAGAAAGGATAAGATGTCATTTTTCTCAGTTATGAGCAGGAAGACTCTTAAGTATGCCAAAGGTTGCACACTGAATACAGAAGACCAAAGGGCCAAAACATTTACAGCTACATTAAGCAGGAAATGAAGTAGCACAAAATTGTTCAATTTAAATTCAAGCTGAGCTGCAAGAAGGTGGTGTATCTCATCTCACTTTACACAAGTCTTGAACTAAACATGAACTAACATTTTGCTACCTTCAACTTTCACTGCATAGTGCTGCTACTCCTTCAGCTGATGAAATAAATTAAATTGCCTAATAACTGGCAAAATTGTAGGTATATATTCTATACTTTTAAAATCTCATTGCATACCTTTAAACAACATAAAGACAAAAATTCAGAGATTCTGTTCCCCCAAACTACATATTCAAACATTTGAGATCTCTTTTAAAAAGTTGGCAGCTGAGAGTATCCCTGCTCATTTTAATCCCAGATAATTGAGGAAGTTTTTTGTGGGCTCCAAAGAACTTCCTCTATAAAACTAGTGTGCTTTAAATCATTGTCATGGATGGAGTACAAGTCTTTGATCAACTCAATATTTTGGAATCTACAAGTATTAAAAACTTTGTCTAATAAGCTTCTTACTCTCTCCTTTGCAATTTTCCTCTGAAAATAAGCATGCTGTATATTTACGTCGGTATAGAGTTCATTTCTGAGTCAAGCCATCATTTGGGCTGTTTCTTCCCCACCTACCTTCCCCTGCTGTTACATCAGCATTCAGCAGTGACAACAGAAGGCAAACACAGAACTTCCTTTGCTCCCCCAACCCTTCCTGAATGAGGAAGGAGTGATAAAAGGAAGACAGTGGAAAGAAAATAAAGCTAATTAATCATGTAGTAGGTTTTCCATAATAGATTCCCCACACAACTTACTCTCCTTATCTAATTATATGCAGCACATACTACAGTTGAATCCCCAGCAGGATGCACCCAGCTGTTCATATGCCAGTCACAGGTGTTGGGGGTTATTTTTTTCCATCCTGACCAGACAGTAGACTATTTTTGTTATTATTTTTTAAATTTGAAAAACAATCCAATAGCTTTTTATTGAAAGCAGTGGTAGGATTAGCTGATCTAATCCTGCTCACCGTATCTTCCTGCCCACTTTCTTCCTCTGGGTCACAACTGAGAAGCAGATGCATAATAGGGGAAGTTTTCCAGATTCATCATTAAACAAAGCACTTAATATTGACTGAAGACAGATAAATACTTAACTACTGCAATTTAATCCATATGGTGGGTATGTTCTTTAAGAGCAAGTTTGGTTTAAATTGATTCTTCTTGATTTCTAGTAACTTTATATAAGAATGATTACTTAGTGAATATAATCATGGCAATCACGGAACTTGCATTTATTACCTGGCATATTTGGCATTCCTGGAACATGATCTTGGGTAGTTCTTTTCATTCATATTTGCTTCAGCTCCTTCCCTGTGATACAAGATTCTCAGATATCTTGTTATTAAAAAATTCATTAATAATCACAAAGTGCTAAATAATCTAAACAAATAGCTTGTCTGATAGGTGAAGGTGTCTCCTAAAATACATTGGTATTCAGTTAAAACATATTAAAACGGTTGGACTTTGCTTCAACCTACTGCTGTCATTTGTGTCCTTCCAACAAGGCTTTCATCATTGTCCTCGATAATACCCTTATATCCAGATCAGCTAAGTGAGTAGAAATTTTGATGGTCAGCAGTGCATAGTCTAGCTGGCAATCAGTTACTAGTGGTGTTCCTTAGTGCTCAATACTGTGACCAAAAGAAATAATGAAGTAGTGCATTGGGTCCTTCAGAAGAAAAGAATCTTCCAGCATGACCTCTTAGGGATTGCTTCATGGGCATGTCAGAAGTATACTGCTATGAATGCTCTTCTGACCAAATTAGAAATGTTTTTACTGTACCACATTCTTTGAAGTTATCACTTCTCCAGTGATAAGACAGCTTCTCCAAACCTTGCAAATATACGATATGTAGGCTGTGATATGTTGATATATTAAGTCAAATCATTTTTTAATAAGCATATTATATTCTTGATATTTTGGTGTTTAGAGCTTGACAGAGTGACTTGAAATGAAAGACCACTTTTTTTTGCTTTATAAAACAAAACTTAGTTTTTTACAACCCATCTGATGAAACTCAACTAGTGATCATCATTGAATTCTCTGACTAAAATGACATCCACAATGCGACCATGTTACCATCCATTTTTCTGTAGCAAGAAAAAACCTTTGGAGAAGGAATGCTGTAATGGAAGCAGGTAGAATCATGAATATAAACATACAGAAAACAGCATTGAAATGTAAAAATCAGTATATACTTAGGCTTTATGGTGGGCCATGTTAAAAGTGTGTCTACTTTTAGGCATCTGTTAGGACACTTAGGTGTTAGACTACCTAAAAATTGTCTGTCCTTCAGGCTCATTCAGACCACTTCAATGAGTTGTTTATTTTTTTCTCTTGACTGCAGAGGCAGCTAGGCACTTCTGTGACAATGTGTAGCTCCCGCGTGTTGAATTGCAGCATTTACTATCAATTGGTAGGGAACAGGACAGTCTATGGGGCAGGCCTGACTCACATTATTATGGAGTTCCCTCCCTTTTGGGGTACTGAATATTGACTCTCCCAATACAGAAAAGAAGTCTATTAAAACCAGAGAGAAACTAGAAGCAGCTTGACTTCAGGCTAGTGAGGTAGAATATTATGTTTCCGCTGCACTTTGTGTATATTATTCAGTAACCTTAATGACTTTGAAGTATGTAAGAAGTTTTTGGGCCAGGTGAGTCCCCTTCACAGTGATCCAAGCTCAAGTTCATTCTTGTGTTTCTTCCTGTGGCCCAGCAACTGATACACTCCTTTCTGTGTAGTGGCCTGCCTTCAGTGAGAAGGCTGGCAAGTGGTCCTACTCCATCTCAGCCCATTCTATTTTCCACCTGGATGACTAGTCTGCTCTCTTGGAGTGTGCACTCTGACGCTTTTCAGTTGAAGATGACTAGAGAGAGGGTCTCCTACTAACCAAACTCCCTAACCACAAGACTATTTTCATAGAAAATAGGCTTCTGAACACATGCCTTTTCTCACTACGTTGCATGCTTGTCTTAACACGTATGTCTTTTTTTATGCATATGTAATAGGTCATGCTCATTAAGGGAAAGAGGAAAGGGTTTGGGTCCCTTACTGTCTATCTGTAAGCCATAGGAGACCCTCGGAAGAAATTGAACAGTGAGGTGCTCACGGTAGGAGCTTCTGGAGCAAGTGTGTGGTTGCATTGTGAAGGACCCTTCTGAGGCACCATCTTGAGCAACCTTCCGTAGCTGACCTTCCTGTGAGCATGGGAGTTGGACAAGACCATCTCCAGAGGCCCCTTCCAACCCCAGTTCTGTGATTATGTGATTGTGAGGCAGAAAGGAGGTCTTGTCAGCCTTTGGGTCTCAGAATAAAGCATAGATGCCTAACTTAAACTGTTGATCCTGGAAAGTGTATGTCAAAATGGTTTTGGGGTTTGTTTTCTAAACCTGCTTTTTCAAAGCTTGTGCACACATGGGGTTAAATGTTTTGTGTACTGCATATTTCAAAGCTCTGCAGTAGTCCGGACATATCTTTATTTAAATGGGTATTCTCCTTTTACTTTTCTCTCAGACGTGGACTCTGAGGAATTCAGTCTGTTTTATGATCCATGTCCATGGAACCTATGGGTTATGTGCAGGTAGATCTCTGACGTCACCTAGCCTACCCTTGGTTTGTTGTTGGTTTACAGTTTGACACAGGGCAAGTAATTTCACTTTGACAAATGGAAGGATTAATAATGAACTTATTCATAGGGAATATTAGTTAGCTAGTAAGTCTTCAGTCCACTCTGCAAGTTTTAACATACATTTACAAAACAGACTTTTTCTTTACATGGACTGCCTAATTGCTCTATATATCACTGTATTTTCACACTCATATCACAGAATCACTAGGTTGGAAAGGACCTTCAAGATCATCAAGTCCAACCATTAATCCAGCATCACCATGTCCCCTAAACCATGACCTGAAGTGCCACATCCACACGTTTTTTGAACACTTCCAGAGATGGCGACTCTACCACCTCCCTGGGCAGCCTGTTCCAATGCCTGACCACCCTCTCAGTGAAGAAATTTTTCCTAATATCCAATCTAAACCTCCTCTGGCGCAACTTGAGGCCATTTCCTCTCATCCTATCACTAGTTACTTGGGAGAAGAGGCCAACATCCTCATCGCCACAACCCCCTTTCAGGTAGTAAGGCCTCCCCTCAGCCTCCTCTTCTCCAGACTAAACAACCCCAGTTCCCTCAGCCGCTCCTCAGAAGACTTGTGCTCCAGACCCCTCACCAGCTTCGTTGCCCTTCTCTGGACACGCTCCAGCAACTCAGTGTCCTTCTGTAGTGAGAGGCCCCGTGCTAATCATCATCCCAGCAGGGCCCTGAACGCATCCCCTTTCCTGGGATGTGGCCATCAGGGCCGGCTCAGAGCCCACACTATGGAGGACACCCTTCCCACTTGGGACCATGGGAGGTGCTCACAGACAGTGCTGTGATGTGAAAACATACAGTGCTAATCCCAGTCCAATAGGAGTTGCTTTCAGCTGAGGCTCCACCACTGTGCCTGCCCTGAGCTACTGCCTGACCACCTGCCAGCTGTGCTAGTTCTTGTCCATGTACCCCACCTGTTCAGGTCCCATCCCAACCTCAGTCCTGACCCCTGGGCTGATCTCGCAGCCTAGACTCAGCGTGGGCCCAACTTCTGCACCAGGAGGTGCTGTTTCAATATGATCCCAGTAAGAAAGGTACTCACAACCTGTGAAGTATCATTTAAAATGATACTAACTGGCAGAAGTCTCGCATTCGCTGGCCCT
>NW_010551512.1:0-11802 GCF_000687285.1 Phaethon lepturus
GGTCTCGGGTTCAGGAAACCCCCCGAGCACCGCGCTGGAGCGCTGCGCTGCCGGCGCTGGAGCCGCTCGCCTCGACAACTGAGGTTGACATGAAGGTTGTATAAATATAATTACCAAGGAAAGTCACTTCAATCTATTATTAAATACTTCTGGATGAATAAGCAAATTGACCTTGACCAAGAGCTTTGCAATAAATCCAAAAAGTAAACCAGCTTCTAAGTCTGTTACCATTGTGGAAACCATTCAGCAGTGCAGAAATACCTCGGACTTCTAACCGTAGCACTGCCGTTTCTTTTTCACCACTGTGACTTCTACAGTTTGATCTCTGAATACAGACTAAAAATGACTGTGAATATCCCACCACATTTGATTAATAATGAAGGATAAACTGTAGTGTAGAGGCAGGGCAGGGCTGTTATGAGCAATACAAAATAAATGAAAATTCTTTTCTTACTCCGTAAATCATATACCCGTAGTTGGGAGCTTAGCTAATGGTGGTGAATAGAGATTTATTTTTTTTAACTGTTGGGAAATGTGCTGAGAACTGGCTACTATCAGTGTTTGAGATTGTGATGATGAAAGTTGTGAGCACTGTAATAACTAGTCTAATTGCATATTTTATTTTATTTTATAGGCAGGTAACCAGCACATATATCAGCCTGTGGGTAAACCAGGTAAGCAGTAAATTCATATACTGTCATCTTGAATCTTTGATTACAAGTCTTCTAGTAGCAGTAGTGAACAAAGATTTTTGCCGGTATTTTCATACAAGGGGTGGATTTAATTCCACATAACTACACATAGGTGTTTCAGCGCACTGTGTGTTTAAATTCCCTGTGCAGTTCCCAGAGATGCAGTCAGCAAAGCCAAGAAGGCATTTCGTCAACAGGCGGGAAGCGTCTAGAGGAAGCTGAGTCACTGTGTAGGACTTCACCGTGGAGTTCAGACATGTAAACCAAAAGTAGACACCTAAAGTTAGGTTTCTCAAAGTGAATCACACCCAGGATTTCTGCCACGAGGAAGTCCGCTTTTCCCAGACATACGCAGCATGTGTGGCACTTGGCTGTGATACGAAGGGATGAGCACCTCCCCGGTCTGGCATTGGTGTACTGAAATGCATAGCAGTTCCCCACAAAGGGATTTTAGAAGTATCTTACTAAAACGGCCATGTTCTCATAATCGCAGGGAAACTTGATGAATTCTACAACCTTTTCTGTCTATATTTCTTCAGTAGAAGTACAGATTAAAGTGTATTTACTGTAAGACACATTAAGATGTACATCTCCTCTGCTAGTACAGTAAAGCATGTGTAGCCTTTGTAGTGTTGACAGACCAAAATCACGCAGGTACATCTGATATGTTGGTCCTCTAAAACGCAAATTGTTTTGTTAACCAGATCATGCAGCTCCGCCAAAGAAACCTCCCCGCCCTGGAGCCCCCAGCCATTTGGGCAGCCTTGCAAGCCTGAACAGCCCTGTGGACAGCTACAATGAAGGCGTGAAGGTACATTGCTCAGCGTCACATGAAATAGGCTTCAGAAAGTTAAACGTTACCACTCTGAGATAGTTTGCTGTTCCTGGAGTAGAGACCATGGAAAGCAAAAGCAACTCAACTTCCCAAGTAAATGTTGTCATGGGGCAGACATGCACTGGCAGCGCTCCAGGGTAGTGGGGAGTTAACTGGTAGGCTCATCTCCTCCATTACTATGATTCAGCACGTTCCTCACCTAGAACTTTTCCCAGGTGAGCTTATTTCTAGGTTGAAGAATATACGAGATCTCCCACATGGACTTGGCCTCCCTGCTCAGCAGGTTTTTAAGCAGGAAGGAGCACACCCAGGGTTCCCAAGTCACTCAGGTAGTACCAAAGCCTCCTGTCCTCGGTCAGAGGGAATTGAGACATGCGTCAGCTGTGGTGCTCCAAAAAGCTCTTGCTGCAGCACCAAGGCTCATAAAATCCTAGTATCTCTGGGGAACAAGGGAAGAGGAGAAATGGGCTGTCTGACCTGTGACTGAGCTACTTTTTGATGTGTTGTTTCATCTCCAGTAAATCGGCAGCAAAGCCAAAAATGAAACTTCAGTTTCCTAAGCAGAGAGATGCTGCAGGGAACTTCTTGTTGCCTGTTGCAGTTGGTGTTAATGGAACTGCTCCTCAGTATGCCAGTCACTTTTAAAATCATGCTTCTAGGTGTTGTCACTGCCTTTGGGGCTCTTTTATCTTTCTAATCTTTAGGAAACAGTAACCTGAGTGACCTCAGGGCCTCCCAAAGGGAACCAGTGGAGCTAATTCTGATAGTAGCGGTTTCCAGCAGCTAGATGTAGAAGTGGTTGGGAATTCTCTGTCAGTAATACTCTAACAGAAATGCAGCTGATCTATTCACATGGCCATTTTATTATTTCACAACCTTTGCAGATAGACAAGTACCCCTCCACAGAGACTGTTGGCCTGATGGCAGTACTGCTGCCCAGAGCGTTAAAGCAGGCTCACCCCTACCGCTGCTCCCATTCTGTCAGCTGATGCCCTCAGTAGCACCCAGGGAAGTGATGTGTTTGTGCTCCGGTTCTTTCCCAAGAGGAGAATGATGGAGGCTGTGTTAGAGCACGGACTTCTGCAGATACACCGGTGCAATCCCTCTGTAATACAACAGCTAGTGCTAACAGTACAGCTCCTCATGGAAGCAGAACCTCCTGCTAATCTAAGCCCTTCCAAGCCTGTAGTAAAGAACGTCAGTCCATGTTGTGGTAGACACAGCTGTTGTGATAAGCAACATTTATTTTAGGTGGTTTAAGAAAATACAGAAAAAAACACGTTCATCTGACCATGGAATTCAAGGCTTGCCATCAAAGCAGTATGTTTAGCCCAAATCAATCTCGGCCACTGCCTGCCCCTGTCTCTTGCTCTCTTGTTTTGAGATTGTTGGAATATTTAAGGATCAGCATACATAGACAGCAGTGGCGAATTTGAGCAGGATTATTTATTATAAACTGATGCCAGTGGTTTTGAAGCTGCCAAGCCTGAGAAAATGTCAAAAAGCGGGAACAGATGTGTTATTACACTTGGCTTCTCTAAAATTTCCTTTCGAAATGCTGGTACTAGAACATGAAGAATGTTTTCTGAAATACAGCCTTTTGACAACAAACCAAACCTAAGGAGCCAAAGCCATCAGTAATAACAAGTGAACAAGATGTGTGTACTAAATAGCTTCTTCAGTAGAAAAGAAGGGCTGATTTTTTCTGTTAAGAGTTTCTTAAAATTGGTTTTATGCCTCTTTAAGAAAACAGCCTATTATTTTTTAATGCGTATAGATTTGTTAATGTCTGCAGTCCTAAACTGAAGATGCTTCTGAGGTTCATTTCAGACTCCTTTTTCTGCAGAATACAAATTAAAGTAAGAGGATTTGAACTGCTTGCCCTCAGAAACCTTTAGGGCATGCACCAGGACATACATGGGTTTATGTTACTCACTGAGACAAAGTCAGCCACTCCACACACAAGAAACTCCTGACTTCATAGTCTGCAAAGCCATAGTGTTGATGTTGGGTATAAACAAAAAAAAAAAATAGAGCGTTAGGAAACACAGATGTGCGTACTCTTGAAATGTTAGGGCCTGGCTCTAGGAATGAAGTGGGTTGGGTATAATCCAGCTAGAATGGGTTCTTGGTGGTTCTTAACCACAACTGTGGTAAGTCATCGCGAACCAGGAGCTGCACAGTTAGATGACCATGTATTTCCTATCATGACTTTCCTAAAGGAAGAAAGAAACCATTTCAGACAGATGAATACAACATTTTCTTAAATCTATTGATTGTTTGTGTAAAGGCACCAGGGTTGCACAGGACATGTTGTTTCCCACCATTGCAGAGGCCCTCTACTCCATTCACCACTTTGCTGCTCGCCAAGACTGGCTTGCTCCTGTCAGGCTTTGCATGATCTCTTCCCCATGTGTTTGGTAAAAAATAAGCATGGGTGCATGGCAAATACTTCCACTTCTACGCGGGTGCACAGCAGGTCATCAGCACATGGTGCTTCCGTAACAAATGGACCAAGAGCTAACATGAATGACTGCCGATACTGTTGAGGATGCATTTTTGTTGCAGGCTTTTTAACTGGTCTCTTATTGCTACACATGTTTTGGTTTTGGTTTGGTTTTTTTCCTGCTGAGTTTTATTAATATTGTTTTTCTTTTTTCCCTTCTTTTGGTAAATTTCTTTAACCTTCCCCCACATTCTGCTCAACCATAGCCATGGAGGGTAAGCAGTGCGTGAGCGTGTGTGTACGTGCCCTATTCCAAAATGTCTTTGCATGTGACTTTGCCAGATGACTGTTTAACTTCCCGATTGCTGAAACCTATTAGAATCACAGCCTTTCACTGGTGATGAGGCAATTACAATGTTCTTTTTCTGAAGGTATTTTCCGATCAATACACGAGATTGACTCTAATTGTCAGTACCCACTTAGTGAAATGCAACAAAATGGAATCACCACGCACTAAATCCTGCACTCCTTCCTTAGTCAGAGTTTCATCCAAGTTTTCATTTATAGTTTCATCAGGGCAGTATCTCAGGTGCTTGCAGTGAAACATGTCACCAGTTGTAAGGACCAGTAGTAACCCAGTGCGATGGGCTGAAATGCCACGAGCCATCTCAGATCAACAGGGTGGGTGACTGTTGTGTGACCAGCAGGAAATAAGCAATTTTTTAACCTTCTGCTCCCACCGAGTGGTTGCTTGGGCAGCCCATAGCAATGAAGAGCTGCAGAGAACTGGGATGTGTTCAGTTTTACAGTTCAGGGGCAGAGATGCTGAGAACCTTACAGAGGAAGTTTTCAAAGTTTGTTTCTTTCCTGACCCAGGATTATTTTGGTCTGTCTTGGATTTAACTCTAGACAGATATGACTTGATGGAAGTTTTGCTTGAGTAAGGACTACAGGATTTTTATCTATTGGGGTTTTTCTGTTGGAAAAATTATGAAAACATTCCATCTTTCCCACCTGTACTGGTGACACCATTTTTGCTAATCCGCTGTGAATTTTCACTAACAAAGTAATATGTATTGCAATATTCTCTCTTAACTATATCAGTTTGTTAACCATCTACTCTGACATCGTTTTGGAGCACAAAACTTTTGGGAATGAGGGACCTGATAGCTGTTGCCTTAGCAGTGGAACTTGTCCATCAGTAGTGAACCACTTAGATGTGTCAAGTACTTTGTACTCCTCGTTCCTCAAATCATTTTCTTCTCTGTTGTTGGAGTTATACTGGAAGCTCTTCAGGGAAATCCTGGTAAAAATTCCCTAGTCTCACTTCATAAAGCAGGTTCAGTTAGAAGAACTAAAGGAAACTTCCTGCAGATCTGGGAGCGAGCGTGCTCAGCCAGGACAGGGGCCCCAGCGGGACCGGGTGGGGGGCTGTTGTGAATATGAGACCTTCCCAGCCGTCTGCAGAGGTTGGGAAGTTGCTGAGCCCCATCTGCTGGGGACAAGAGTTTAAACAATCCCTCTCTGCTTCCAGATTCAGCCGCAGGAAATCAGCCCTCCTCCTACGGCCAACCTGGACCGCTCCAACGACAAAGTCTACGAGAATGTAACTGGGCTGGTGAAAGCGGTCATAGAAATGTCCAGTAAAATACAGCCGGCTCCGCCCGAGGAGTATGTTCCCATGGTAAAGGTAGGGAGGCAATTCCTAAGAGCAGTGGTTTCTTTCTCTCCTGAATGAGGTCTTGAAGTGAAACTTCTGGCAAGTTGGAAGTAGAAAAACCTTTTATGTTTTGTGGGTTGTGTAACTTGTGGTCAGAGGGCTGGAGCTTTGGATACTGTTAACAGTATTGTGCGCAACAGTGGTTTTATTCTCCAGCTTGCCTGTGCTTATCCAGGGGCAGTGAGTTGTGCCCCATCTTCTCTGGATTTCACTTCTTTAAGAAAAACTTTTTTTTAAATTAAGCCTTTGGCATCTTGTTTTTACGGTGAAACACAGAAGTGCAGGTAGGATTTTAAAGTCTCTCAGCCAGTGTTCTAACTCCCTTCTTATCCAAATGAGGAATTAAGTGTATCTGTTGCTTCCTGCACTCCTACAATTCTCTCATCCATTCATTCCAAGTTTTTAAAGTTTATTTCCTTAAATTTTTTTTCTCAGGAGGTTGGTCTGGCGCTAAGAACCTTACTGGCAACAGTAGATGAGACCCTCCCAGTGCTTCCTGCAAGCACCCACAGAGAGGTACGTAGAGCTCCGCTCACCTGACACTCAGTCATTACGTTTCAAGTTAGCCTGAGCCAGGAGAGTGATCTGGACATATTTTGGCGCTCCCTCCTTTGCATATGCATACATTTTGGTTCACTAAGCAGTCTGAACTCTTGGGTTATAATTCCACATGAAACAAACATTAGAATTGCTGCATGGACATAGGCTTGTTTGTATTGACTTAAGTGAAGCTGCTTAAAGTGGATGTAATTGAAGAGCACAAAACACGCACCCATCGGAAGATGACATAAAAACCGTTAGCAGTGTGTACACGAAACCAGTATTCTAATGCAGGGAGGCCATCTGGGATTTAATTCCTAGTGCAAGTGTAATCTTCCCTTAAACTACAGATTGCACACAAAGTTATTAAACAGGTAACAGAGCGTAGCTTGCTGCAGACGGAAGGTTGTGATGAGAAAGTATCCTGTAGTACCTAGTTCTGGATGAGAAGCGACTGAGATCCGTCAGTGAAGTTAATGAGTCAGGAGTAAAACCATTTTCCTCCAAAACCTTGAAAGAGTGCGATAAGGAAAAAGCCAGAGAATGGTTCTTTAAGTGCCATCTTAGAACGACATAGCTGAGTCAAGATGATTCTCTGTTAAGTAACCTGCATCTGGCTTCTTGACCTGTTTTATTTTTTAGGGCTCCTTTAATAATAGTATTAAAAAGGGTGATGGTAATTAGGGACCTTGAAACCTGTAACAAGGTGTTAACTCTAAGACATGAATTAAAATCCAGGGTTTTTTTGTGGTCTTGGAGATGTTAAACAGCAGTCGGCTCAGCAGCTGCCAAGGCTGCTTTCGATCTCCACACAGCGTAGAGCAGCTGGTGCCGAAATTCTGTCTGCTCCATGTGGTGCCCACAGGAACGGCCCCAGCTTCCATCGGAAATCTCAAGCAGGGGCTGTTGAGGGAGGGTAGATCGTGCCGTTGCTCTGCAGCATCGCTGCAGCGAGTGAAGTGCTTCTAACGAATTGCACAGTTGACTGAATCTTCTTGTTCCAGATTGAGATGGCACAAAAGCTGCTGAACTCTGACTTGGCCGAGCTCATTAACAAGATGAAACTGGCACAGCAGTATGTCATGACCAGCCTGCAGCAGGAGTACAAAAAGCAAATGCTGACGGCTGCTCACGCTCTCGCTGTGGATGCCAAAAATTTGCTGGATGTTATTGATCAAGCCAGACTGAAAATGATCAGTCAGTCCAGACCGCACTAAGTACTGAGGGAAGAGTTTCATCAGTCCAAGAATTCTGCTTGCGAAAGGATGTTACTTCACCTTCCACCAGCAGTGAGGATTAACCCAGTGTAGTCCCGGCTTTCCAGCGCCTCTTGCTTCAGCAGACCTGACTGACAGCTGTTGGTTCTCTCTCATTGCAAAAGTTTAACCAAGTTTTTATCATAAAGCCAAGCTGGTCTGGGATTCTAAAAGTGGCATTATCACAAGATGAAGTTTGTACAGAAGTCCTCGGGAACTCACGGCTACAGAGCGCACTTCAGTTTTACACCATCGCATGGGACACGCTTAGCCTAGAGCTGCCACAGGGTTACGGTCTTGGAGCCGACGTTGTCTGAGCAGCAGATTGGAGAAAGATATTGTGAAGTGAAGAATTCGGGGAAACCTCAGGGCTGAGAATTCTTGCCCACAGTATATGAACTATCCAGACTGGAATTTTTTTATTAGAACACTTAACGTCGCAATATGCTAATCACAATTTACAGAGAAAGAATAAAAAGCTATATTTTCAAGACTTCAGTCATTTCAAGACAAACTAAAGCCCTCTTCATCTTCCTGCCTTTTACTTTTATGTGAATGTGTGAAGCATTTGTTTGGAACTAGCTGTAGAACACAACTGAAAACTTGTCTTTTTCACCAGAATAACGTGCCAGTTCTTTTGTAGCAATGTTGTTTTCCTTGGAAGCAAAAATGCTGCTTTGTACCAGAGCAATTCAGAGCTGCATTTAGAGGAGTTCTGTAACCATTCATGTCCCCCATTTTTATATAATTTATAAAGACAGATTAAAGCCATGTTGAATATTTTAAACCCACTGTAGTTAACTAACCCATCCTTTTGTCTATCTTGCCTGGGAGGAGTTACAGTAGAGCAGTGTAATTAGATTTTCCTTGGTTTTCCAGTTATGCCATCTGTTCTGTTAAAATAAAAACCACACTCCCTTTTTGCTGTTGAGGGATATAAATTATTCTCAGGAAGAATATAATGAACTGTACAGTTACTTTGACCTATTAAAAAGGTGTTACCAGTGAAATTCTGGCTAATTACTTTGTGTGTGCGTGCACTGCGGAAGAAACCACCGTGAGTTTTCTCTGCTTGGAATTTTGCCTCCATACTAATCCACAAGCTTTTAAGAATTTACTTATGCAGGGACTTAAGGAGCAACAGTAAACAGCAGAGGAGGAAATCCAAGATCTCAGTAGTCCTCCAGAAAGCAGTTTTTCCTTCAACTGTGGGGCACAGGGAACAACTCAGTGTTACCAGCTGTGTAACTGACTTGGAATTACTTGCTCTCATGCCCTTAGACTTTTCACATGCATTTTCCTGGGGGAGGGTTACTTTAAAAGGAAGTAGGGGAAGGTGGCAGTTGAGTGGTTTGCAGGAGCTGTGTTGGAAGCCCAGAGTTCCCAGCAGCGGCAGGAGGTTACACAGATTACATTCTGAAAACACATGAGCTCCAGTTCTGTGGGAAGATGGGACCATGCAGAATGCATCCCTTTGGTCTAGATGTGGAACAACCCTTCCACACAGCTTTGGAGTCCTTCGTACACACTAGGCACATTCTGCTAATCATAGAGTAGTTTGGGTTGGAAGGGACCTTCAAAGGGCATCTAGTGCAACCCCCCTGCAGTGAGCAGGGACATCTTCAACCAGATCAGGTTGCTCAGAGCCCCATCCAACCTGACCTGCAATGTTGCCAGGAGGGATGAGGGATCCACCACCTCTCTGGGTAACCTAGGCCAGGGTTTCACCACCCTTATTGTGAAAGATTTCTTCCTTCGATCTAGTCAAAATCTGCCCTCCTTTAATTTAAAACCATTACCCCTTGTCCTTTCGCAACAGGCCCTGCTAAAAAGTCTGTCCCTACCTTTCACATAAACCTCCTTTAAGTACTGGCAGGCGGCAATAAGGTCTCCCCAGAGCCTTCTCTTCTCCAGGCTGAACAACCCCAACTCTCTCAGCCTGTCCTCACAGCAGAGCTGTTCCAGCCCTCTGAGTATTTCTATGACCCTCCTCTGGCTCCATTCCAACAGGTCCATGTCTGTCCTGTGCTGAGGGCTCCAGAGCTGGACGCAGCACTGCAGGGGGGTCTCCCCAGAGAGGGGCAGAATCCCCTCCCTCACCCTGCTGGCCACACGGCTTTGGGTGCAGCCCAGGACACGGTTGGCCTTCTGGGCTGTGAGCGCACATTGCCTGGGTCATGTCCAGCTTTTCATCCCCCAGTACCCCCAAGTCCTCCTCAGCAGGGCTGCTCTCCATGCCTTCATCCCCCAGCCTGTACTGATACTCAGGGTTGCCCTGACCCAGGAACAGGACTCTGCCCTTGGCCTTGTTGAACCTCATGAGGTTCACACGGACCCACTCCTTGAGCTTGTCCAGGTCCCTCTGGATGGCATCCCGTCCCTCAGGCGTGTCAGCTGCACCACTCAGCTTGGTGTCATCTGCAAACTTGCTGAGGGTGCACTGTCATTGACACATTAATTTTCATTTAGTACTTTGGAATACATGTTTTGCAGCCCTTACCTTGTTCAGTTGCTCTGGAAGTCCTGCTCAAAAGTTTTTAGAAATACAAAGTTACTCCTTTCATATGCAAAGTTACACAATCTTCCACACCCACCCTTCAAAGCAGTTTGAGATGCTCCTTCAACTTTTTCCTGGAGATGCAAAAAAATTACACACACAACCTAGGCTTGGTGCCTAGCACTTCAAGACTCAGTCTGCTTTTAAGTTATACCTACTCATGAATAAATAGTATCCTAGCTTTAGCCTTCAACCAAGAACTGCAGCATTTTCCCCACCCTTCAGCTCATCAACCGTCCTCCACTACAAAATGCTCACAATCCCTGCTGCGCCACAGCCCTTGGCTGCCACTGAACAGGTTAAATCACCTGGTACTAGAAACTGCACTCTCTCCGTGGAAGCTGCACTGTTGCTAAAGCATTAAGTAGTCGTGTTGAGGCTGCAGCACCAACCTTCTGCTGAACGTGACCACATCCTGTACCTGCCAAGCTCTTGCCGCATCCCATGCTCACCGCAATTACATTTCCACCTTTGTCCATATGCCATGGAACACAATTAGGAGCCTTACCTGTCACTGTGCTATGCCTATATCAAGCATGAACCCCCAAGGAGAGCTGTAAAACCCTAGATGAACATGTGACGACAGCAGTTTTGGTACCTGCAGGTAACTTAGCCATCCTTCATCCACTCCACACACCCCCACGTAAGAAACAAGAGTACAATTCAATGTTCTTTATTACAGATAGGTACAAAACTAATTAGTCAAAAAGACCAAAGCCCATGTCATCATCAGATTCCTCCGATTCTTCCTTCTTTTCCTCTTCTTTCTTCTCCTCAGCTAGAAAAGGAGAAAGGAATCAGGATCAGGATTTTTCCGTGTTATCAGCTCGTAAGAGTCAGATGCCACAAAAGACCTCACGTACAATGACCAAGCAACCAACATCAAGAAGCAAGGCCTGAGCAATCCTAACAAGCTAAGCTAACAACCCAAGCAGACTAGTGCTTCCACTACCTAGGAAATTTGGTTTGTGCCTTCAAAATTCATTCCTATCAAATCTAAAAAGCTTTACAGAGCAGGTGCTTTCTCTTTAGCCATCAGGATGAGACCCTGATGATAACCACAAAGATCAGCCTTAATTCTGTGGTCACACTGATCCTGTACACTGACTCAAAGAGCAAGTACAGCCTTTCTAAAGGTGAGGGCCTGTTTTGCTCTAGAACACCCACATGTAATACCAGAGAACATAAACCACATTAAAATTGTAAGGGGAGGAGCAAAGCTGATTCTCAAACTAGTAACAAGTAGCTTTCTAACCAAGGATTTCCTCCAGCTGAAGATTGCTATGTTGGACACAGAAGCCCACTTACCTGGGGCAGCACCACCAGCAGGGGCAGCACCACCGGCTGGAGCTGCTGCAGCTGGCCCCGCGGGCTGGAGCTGCTGCAGCTGGAGCACCACCACCACCAGCTCCTACATTACAGATCAGGCTTCCGATGTCGATATTAGCTAGAGCCTAGGGAGAACAAGCAGCAGTAAAGCCTCGTTAACACACGGTGTGCAGGGCAGCTTTGCTTTAGCACCTGCTAAATTACGTCCGGAGCGCAGTGATGAAACCGCATGATGACAGACCAGTGGCCTGCTTCTCTCCCACCAGCACAGTCAGTGTAGTAGCGACTATTGCCCAAGTCAACACCACCAGGGAGCCGTTGTGTGGTTGCGATCTGCACCCAGCAGCGCCCACACCGAGACGGGGACGGCCTCACACGCCTCCCGCCGCCCCGCCTTCTCCCCTCGCTCCCTCCCGAGACGCCCACG
>NW_010551513.1:0-409 GCF_000687285.1 Phaethon lepturus
TTTCCCCCCCTCCGCTTTCCGTAAGGCCAAAACCCCAGCCACAGAAGCCATCCGGGGCGAGGAGCCCTGGTTCCAGGCCCTGCTTTCGGGGCTGCTGGCTCCCGAGCCCGAGGGGACCCAAGGTCCCCGGCCGCAGGGGAGTTGCTTTCTCCTTTCTGGCTGACTCCGGCATGAAAGGATTATAGATTTGCTGGGGTAGGAAGGGGGGCAATAGCGAGGAGCAGCCCGGGAGGGGGTGATGGAGCTGGCATGGGGACAGCAGGAGCAGGGAGCAAGCACAGACTTGGGAGAGGGACCCCAATCCCGAAGCCGGTTTTCCCACCGCTACGTTGTGGTACGTGGCGGAGGCGCCGTCCCGGCGGGGCCAGCGCGTTCCGGGCTGGAACACGGCACGGCAGGAGGCACTGGG
>NW_010551514.1:0-17959 GCF_000687285.1 Phaethon lepturus
CGGGGGGTCCGGCCCGTCCTAACCTGCACCCAACCCCTGGGGCACCCGCCCATCTCTTCTCACACGGCGCAGGCGGCCGAGGGGCATCCCGCCACGGAGCCTTACTTCGAGATGAATCGCGGGCTGTAGCCGAGCGGAGGACCCACTTTTTTCTGCTGCCGCCTTTCCTCCCTCGCTCAGCGCCGCGCCCTGGATGGGTTGACGACGACGCTGCGGCGTACCTATTAAACGTTGACTGTCACACCTCTTAACCTGGCCGGAGTGCCTTGTTTGATGTGAAAAGCGTAATGTAAAATATAAACGTGCCACCACAAGCCCTCGCATCGGCTCTAGAAAAGCTGCATTTTATTTTTTTTTTTTTTTTTCAGGGCTTTCATCCATCCCCCTGCAATTACAGGTATTGTATTTATATATATTGTTGTATTGCCGATGTATTTTAGCAATACGTTTCTTCCGCACCTTTGTAACACCTGCAGCGTGGCTACCGCCAGCGAGCGGCAAAGCAGCGTCCACGGTAGGTGAGGCTGCAGTTTCTCCCGGGGCAGGATTCAGGGTGTTATATTGCTTCTGCAAACTGCCACGGCCTGATAAAGGCGGTTGTTTCTGTGCTCAGCACATTGTTCGCTCCCTCAGCAGATGGAACAGATTAGCTGGGCCCTGAAATGTTGTTAAATAAAATACTCCAAAAGAAAATACAATTATTGCTAAAGTGAAAACATACTGCATGGGATTATTAAAAGACCAAGATGTTTTACATTTTAAGGATGTTCTTCAGGTTTTTTTCCATCCTTCATGCACCAAAACCTTGCAGGGGTAGTGTTAAACTTTTCCATCTGATTTCACGGAGCTTTCACACCGCAGAGCTATGTCACCCCTGCGAGGGACGGGGCTGCCCTCCCTCCTCCAAGCGCCCAGGGCCGCGCGGTGGGATTTCCGGGGGCCCAGGTCAGGGCTTGCTCCTCCGCCCCGGAGCTCCGGACGCGCGGGGGAGCGGGGGCTTGGCGGAGCTTCTGTCGGCTACGTAACGTGCAAGTTTCTCCTGCCACTTCTCCCCCAGGCCCAGGTGGAGTGGAAACCTATTGCCGGGAGTTCTCCCCTCCGTAAGAAAAGTTCTCTGACTGTGATTTCCCACCAGATCCCACGTACGCCGCGTCGTGCACCACGCGCGACGGACTCTGGCCTCCTAAGTTCTCTGAGGAGTTTGTGCTCTGAGATAACCTCAGCCTAACAATCATTACTGATTTTAGTCATACTAGCAAATATAATTTTTAAAGCGCTCTGTAAACCTTCTCCATCTAATGCCGATGGCTTTGGGTTGGGGTTGTTCGCCAGTCGTTGCAGGGGTATACGCAGGAAGAGGGAAGGTAGAGACGGATAACACGAGGGCTGGAGCGAGTATTGCTGTAGAAAATACAACCGGCTTAAAATAGCGTGGGTGATTCGTTAACGATTCCTCTGCTCATAGAGTCAGACAGTTAATGAGTTTATTTGACCATGTGCTTAATGTCTTTTCTGAATCGGGCTGCAGGAGCGCGATGCCTTGCAGACATTTTCAGGCTGATGATAATGAATCACTTTTTAAACGGCCTTAGAAAGGGAGTTTTGAATTAAGCTGCATCCATTAATGTTTGAGGCCTCTCCTGAGCATCACTCGATCTCCTTAATGTTCCTCAACCTAAATCATCTCATTAATGATGTATGAAAAATATACTCAGCTCCTGGAAACCGTTCGCTTCCATTTGGCTTTTAACGGCTGGGGGGATCCCGGCGATTGGTGGCTGAGGACAGAACTTCTCCCCAGAAATCCAGACTGGCTTTTCGCCATGCTGTCACCCGCTGACGTCTAGCCACTGGAAATGGGCACCTCTGGGAGTGAGCTTGCCGGAGATGTTCAGGACAACACATCTGTACCGCAGAACAACTGCAGCGCACACAGCTGGGGAAGGGAGGAACACAACCGGTGGCTACCGTACTAATTACTCCGAACGTACACTTAGTAGACAGCCATTGGTAAACACAAAGCGATAAATAGAAAGTCCCCCCTTCAAATAGATTTTCTTCCAGCCACACGGAAAATTCCGTCCACATTAATTTAAAAAGGTCAGCCAAGCTATATTATAGAAAATCGCAGAAATTAGTGGAACCCCTCCCAAAGACTGTTCTAGTTAAGGTGTTTTGCCAACAGAAGAGTGAGAATGTTTGCTGATGGCTTGCCAAAAAATTTTGAAATTATGTAAACGTCTTTAAAATAGAACACAAAATACAGTCCAACTGATTTTTATACGGTGAACCACGTGCCTTCAAAAGAACTGTGACTTTTTAACAGAATGCTGATGGAATCACCAGGGTGTTTTTTGCCATCATGGTACCTTGAGAATGCATATGTGTGCATCTGTATGCGCATGTGTGTGTATAAACATAAATGTTTGTTTGAAATGTTGACATTTCCTGTTCTAATAAAAAAGTGAAAGTCTGTGGTATGTCCAATAGGCTGCCTTTTTTAATATGCAGGAATATTTCTTTGGTGGAAAACTTTTCAGAAAACTAAATATGAGGGAAAGTATTATGGAATGTATTTGCCATGGCAAAGATAATAACCAGCAATATGAAACTGCTGACCAATACTCTGCATTTTAGAAAAGGTGTGCAGATTCATGAAAAAGTGGGAGTCCAGTGAAACTAAGTGGTGCTACTTTTGATGACAACTTTCTTCCCTTTAAAAAACAACTTGCTTATAGCAGACTCGAGTTAAAATGGTGAATGGAGTTTTGTTTCATAATATTGTAACTACCTGTGAAATTTGCCCCAGGCTGAACCAAGGTTTCCACCCATGTGGAAGGTAGCGCAGCGACCATTCCCACTGGGGACGCTGCCAACATTGATGTTGCTGCCAAGAGCCCCAGCTGCCCGGACGTGTCCTCCAGGACAGAGGGACACCAGCTGTTTCTGGTGTGAGAGTTCATGTTAATGCCGGACTGTGCACTTGTCCTGTAAAGTGCCGCCTTCTGGACCAGCCAGCATTACCACTGCCAAGAGCATTCACCTATTTTACCCTACTGCAGTCACGTCACTGAAGATCAGAGCTTTGTAATCAGAGTCTTTCTAAACACTGGTTCCAGTGCATTGGCTTCCTAAATTCCTGTGCGACCAAGCCGAAATCTTAATGCAGTTTTCCTCTTAATTAAATGATCTTCCACAAGCTTAGATGACAAAATCCTGTCTCAACTCCACAACTAAATGTGATGACCATTGACTGGGAGATAGGGCCTCATCCTTGCGTTGGCTACAACCCAGTGCTTAGAGTTGATGAACTGGTTAATATAATAACAGGCTGGATTTAAATCTTAACTCTGCCACAGCCTCCCCAGGTAATTTTATCAAGTCACTTAATCCATCAGTATCTCAGACTCCCCAGTGAGAATTCAGGAAGAAAAGCATTTTCCTACATCACATGAAGTGTTCAAGTGTTTTGCAAAGAGGCCTCTATGATGTACTTAGGGATTTCCTATATGAAAGCTTAAACACCTAAAATCCTGTCAGAACCCCTCAAAATGTTCCAGTCCAATAAAGTTCAAATGGGGAATAACACATTTGTTAAAACAGGCGAAATTTTATATTAAGAGGATGACATGGCTAAGAGACCATACATACCTCAAAAAAAAAAAAAAAAAAAAAAAAAAAAAACACAATAAGACAAGATTAACCAGCCAATGTAAACTGAATTGGCGTGGTCAGTGTTTTTAAGATTTTAGAGACACTTGGAATGAAAGAGGGGAAAAAAGACACAGCCAAGTCTCAGGCATTGCACAGTCTGTGTACACTCCAGGAGGAAACTTGGGTTATGAGCAAATATTTTAGTACAAATCAAATGCCTTCCAGGGATAAGCAGCTGGGAAGGCGGGAAGAAATTAATATTGGAAGCTTTAGAACTTCCCAGAACTATACTCTACCTCCTTGATTGAAGGAATTAACTTTTATTTTATTAACTTTTTAATGCCCTTCTCCCATCCAGGGTGCTCTCTCCAAATTGCTTCTCCCCTCCTCCAAAAGGGCTGCCCTGGGGATGTTGCTCTTCTTGGGCTTTAAGTAGCAGCTGGCTGTGATTAAGTGGATTGGGAGGATCAGTGCTTGATTAACTTTCTGCTGCTATTGGTTTGCCCAGGTTCCTGCAAGAGAATTAATCTCTTGGTTCGGCAGAACGTTGGGCTCTAATGGATACCAGACATTTCAAGCCCACCCAGAGTACGCAGTGCCAGAGTCCTTGTTTTAACGTTTGGGCTTCTTACTCCTGTCCTGCCAAAGGTAAAAGTCATATGGGCGTTGATGGGAATTTTTCTACTCTGCTTTTTAGTCTGGACTTTCATAAACGTACCACCAGTTTCTGCCCAGCTCTGCATCTTGCCTCCTGTTATTTAGCTGTTGCCTTTTTCGTTGCTGTGTTCTTAACCAGAAGGAATCTCTCTGTAAAGCCAGCAGAAGTGAATTGTAAGTGTTGTGCTATCTGAAATGTTCTTTTATTAACCAAACCGGGCGTACGTATGCTTTGCTGAAGGGGGGCCTCAGAGCAGAGCCCCTTGGCCAGCTCCTCGGCCAGGCCTTTGGAAAGCGAGGGGTAGGGTCTCCGGGAGGGGCAGCCACGCAGAGGACTGTGGCCTTGCAAGGGCAGGACAGCTTCCTTTTGCAAAAACTTACACTCATTGGCCAAAAGCTAAGTATGAGTGTCCCCAGGCGTCCAAGCCTTGGACAGATTTTATAACATTCTTTTCCTTTTTGAAACTGAAACACAGAAAGGTGCAGGGGAACTGAGATGTGCACGACGTCGAACAAAATACTCCTATTAACGTACGTTCTGAGGAGATCAAGAGTAACTCTAATATTGCTGTCATTTCCTGCTCCAGAGAAATCCTACAACAATCCTAAAAAAAAAAAAAATCAATGTAAGCATCAATAATTGAGCAGAAGCAGCAGCTTTCCTGAGGCGCTTCTAGTTAATTTAAACTGTAAGGTAAAAATAGTATAATTTTCTTTTTTAATCAAGGGAGTAAAAATGGCAGCTTGGCTGTGCTTCTGCACTAAATTATGCCTTGATGGAAAGGAATAAAGCTCAAATGAAGTCCACGGGCATCTCCTAATTATATTACAAGGCTTTATTCCACTTTTAGTTTTTCATGAAAGACTTCTGATTTCTTTTTATTATTCTCCATGGAAGTATAGCCTATTGGTTAACCAGAAGAAAGGAACCAAAAAAGATGAATCTCTTGATCTCTCTCGCTCTCTGTGTTTGCTGGGACAGATCAATTGTGAAGTTTAAACTGGCTATGGAAATTCACTGCTTGCAATATGGCTAAAAAGAAAGAGCATGGATGATTTAACAATTTACATAACCTGAGAGACTCAGCTGCAAATTGAATGAATGGACCTCATTGTTTCTCTAAACTGAAATAAAGAGAGGGGGAGAACAAAAAAAAAAAAAAGTTTCTTATATAATTGTCTCTGTGACTGGCATGGTAGGAAGTTTCACGTCTATTGGTGGAATTAAGACCAGGACATATTAGAAAACACAAAGCAGTAAAGGGGCAGTTAAGCAATCGCACAGATCAACTAATAGAGAGTGACAGACCCAGCCTTGCTGCACAAGCCCACGCTCCGCTTCGCGTTATTGTCTTGATGAGATTTGGCTCCCTCTTCGAGCAGTCAGCCGTGGACAAGTCCGCCCGCAGCCCCACCAGCGTCGGAGCGCTCGCACCCCCGGAGCTTCTGAACTTGTAAAAACGTTGAAGATCCTGAAAGTTTAAACCCAACGCGTGGTTTCGCAGGGTGCGCGGTCTCCTTCAGGCGTGATTTTGTGGATTCGGCGTTCTACGGCCAGAGGCCGAACAAATCCCTTTACTGTAGAAGCCAAGGGGTTAAATTCTTTGGCCTGTGTAAGCGTCGCGGGCTCAGCTGCATTAACACCGTGATCCCTCTGGCCGTGACACGCACAAATCTCCAAACGTGGAAGTGTTTTGCTGTCTTTCTGTGTGGGCACGTACGCTGCCGAGCGCAGACTCCTACAACAAAAGCCAGCCAAACCCTCCGCTGTGTTAGAAACCACCGTCACCCACTGGCCTCCAAGTATTCACCGTCTTAGGACGCCAGTGAGACAGCTCTGCTTTACCTGCTGCCTGGATCAATAGTCTTTAATTTTTAAGGCCTGTTAATCCAGCACGTTTTCACCAGCCTGAAAGTCCCATTCAAATAAACAGCTGGAAATGAACGTTGGGAGGGAAAGGCCATGCTCACCAGAGTTCAAACCTCTGGCAAACATCTTGCTACAGCTCGGTATGCAGGAGCAACTGGTGGCATATGGTGCGTATCTCCTCTCTAAAGCTAGTTCGAGAGGAAAAAACAAACTTCACCTTTTGGAATGTAACCAGCAGATGAAAACAAATTAACCTCTTCTTTTGTTGTTGTTGTATATTTTAACCCAATGTCTGTTTTCATGTCCTGCTTTACAGCTTTTTATGATAAATTCCTCAATTTGCCACCTCCCTCTGAGCAGAACCGGTCCAAGTCAACAGCTTCTCCATCAATCATAGCCAGGCCATGGTGCTTCCAGCGCCTGGGCACCCGTTCTCTGCTTGCTGCCCCGCTCGTTGCAACAAACGTTCTGGAGACCAAATTTGCTTTCCATGTCAGACGTTGTCAGCGTTATCAAATGGTGGCCTGTGGTGCGCGTGTGATTTGGGGATTTTGCCCCCCCACACCTTTTTTCCTCCCAGAATGGACCTCTATGATTAAATGAAAAATCTTAGTAAAGGATCATGGCATGATGCATGCTACCAGTTAGACATCGTCTGTTTCAGAGCAGGTCTTGACCATGTAACCCACATCATCTTTGCGACGCTTATTAATAAACACATGGGGCCCGATACAATTTACCCACGCTGCCTTTTGAGACTGCATAGTGCCAGCTCTGTCCTCTTTTACGTGCTCATATTTTTAAGTACGAATGAATACTCCTAAGTGACAGTTGCCTGTGCAACTGATTTCATCACAATGACATCTTTGATGATAAAGAAAACATGTTTCTAAATGTCATAAATATTTTCTCTATGATAAACCTTACAGTCCATCAGATAAACACGTTGTTGCTGAGCGTTCCCTCTTCTACTTCAGAAGAGAGCTGAATAGACAATAAATCTGGCAGTATGGAGAGAAAACACGTTTCTGTAACGTGTCTGGGCAGGCTGGCATCATTAGGAATAGCTGTAGTTATGCGGGATTAACATTCCCGATGGCTTTCCTGCCTGCACGCTGAAATGCAGGATGTTTCGGCATGCAGAGATGGCTCCGTTGGGCTTCTTGGCTATTGATGGGGCTGTGGTGTTCGGTTCTTCTGGCGTATCTACCAGCTCCATCCCACGCAACCTAATTTATGTCGCGGAGGGGACACTGCCTTTATGCAGGGTTTGCTGCCACGTTACCGGAATCAGCCCAGCATAAAGTCAACAGTAGGATTTAACCACATGCCGAAAAAAGTGGAAACAGCTCAGACTTTGAAACGTGAATCTTTAGATCTTCACCCTTCTCAGAGAGGCACAGTAACGGTATTGCTGGAGGGTTTCTTCATGCCACCCTTTCAGAAATATGCAATTTTTTGAGTCAGTGAGTACTGATCCATCCTAAGTGGAAGGGCCACCCACGCTACTTGGACGTGCAATTTCCCCGACTTCCTACAGGGCTTGTGAAAGGCCAGGAACTGAAATTGTTTCTCCTCCAGCACTCTGGTGTAGGATGCCTTAGAGCGCAGTCAAGGTGAGGCCAGGTGGGAAAGCTTCAGCTTCACTGCTGAAAAAGTGCTCCCTTCCCCTGGGCTCTTTGTAGCAAAGTGTCTCCATGTCACCTCATCACCTCCTCTTATCCGTACGCTCTGCATCCCTTCTGCGTTCGTGTCTATATCCAAAACTATAAAAAGTTTCCATCATAACATCGAGCAGTAAATGTAGTGTTGGAAGCAGGCTTTTGTGCTTTTATGAAGGGAAACACTGAGGATAACACCTCTTGCCCAGCTGATTTTCTGCCATGAAACTCTGAGACGGACTTAGCAGAGATGGGGGCAACAATTATACCCTATTATCTAGATGAGCTTGGCAATTACATTAGAGAAAATATTTGTAGTAGAGCCTGAGTTTGTCATCTCTATTAAATTCAAGTTGTGAAATTAAGAGAACCAAAGTCTTTTCCTAACTATAAATATCCATCCAATACCTTGAGAATGTTTGCAAAGTCCAGTGCAGCTGCCTTTTTATTTACTCCACAGCATTTCTCAAAAAAATATTTTGGATCCTTTAAATATTAATAACTTAAAAAAAAGCCGCATCAAGAATAAAAAAAAAAAAAAATCTAAGCAAACAGAGAGACTTGATATTACAACAGAAATTTTATCCTTTCTGCTACAAAGAAACAAATAAAGAAGGATGAAAAAAAAGTCAGTCTTTTTATAAATGCCAGGAAAAAAGTCACATTTCAGTTCCTGGAAAGGAACTTGAAGGTTTGCATTAAGAATACAACCTAGCCGGATCCTTCTGTAGGAATCAAAGATGTTATTTTGTCTTTGATTCTTCTTGTAATTTTTTAATCATTTCCTACGTAAACTGAACTTATACTCTGAGTGTGTGTGTGTGTCTGCATGCAGGTGAATCCATTGACATACATTATTTTTTTAAACTTTCTGGATGTTTTTCTCTAGGTGTAGAAGTCTCGGAGACACTATGCTGTTAAAGTTTTGTGAAAATAAACAGCAGAGACGGCCAAATGCATGATACCACTAAGGCCAACATGGTAATGGGAGCTCAGCCTCACTGTTAGGTACCCGATACTTCCGACAGAAAAACAGATTTTCTGAATTGAAAATATCATAGTGATTTAATGAAAATCTGAAGCCTCGGTCATGGTAATTGTAATACTGACATAAGCAGAATGTCATGTTCCCCTACGCATAAGAAACATCACCAGTCTTTGAGTCTATAAAAACTAAAAAAACCTGTATCCAGCACATAAACATATATATGCCTACGAATACAGGTCTACTTTATCTTTCATTCTCAAAAATTTGAGATAGCAATGGTGATTTTTTTTTTTTTTTTTTTTTTTTTTTTTTACCCACAGTCTGCTCTCAAAAATAATCAAATATTTTGAGGTCGTCTTTTAGGGTACATTTTTTCCCATGAAAAATAATAAATGTCAATATCTGAATTACATTTAGGTATTTTGTTTGATCTTTGGCCTGCCAACTAAAACAATTATTTCTGTCTTTATATGAAGGCACTTCACCATTTTAAAATAAATATTTAAATACTACTTCACAGGAAAAAATATTCATGTGGTTAGATGAGATATGCTGGAAAAATTAAGGCTGGTCCTTAAAGGCATGTCATGTTGTTACACTTTCCTGTTCCTAATTTGGTTAATCCATCTTCAAACTAAAAAAAATTCACATCAGAGGAAAAAAGAAGGTATTTTTAAAAGAGCTTTATAACTCATATAATACTCGTAACAGATTTCTTAATTAATTCTAATTTAGCAATTTGCTGCAAAAATAGGTATGAAATAACTCTAACCTATATAATATTTGTTTTCTTTTTGATCATATTTATATAAAATCTGCATGTCTGCCAGGCAAAGGACTCTTGATAAAAAATGTGAGTCAGGAAGGGATTAAAAAGAGCAAATGATATTTTTCAGGTATTTTTGTAATCAAATAGGTGCCACTTCCATGGATATTAGATTCCTATTTTTCCTCTAGAAACCTGGGAAAAAATGATGAAAGGAAATGGACTGATGAACATCCTGACACAAACCCATGCTCCAAGTTCATAGGGAACTGTAGGACCTTTTATTTGAGTAACTGTCATAGCAGAAAAAGGCTGATAAGTATTTGCACCCCACAACATATTGATGGAAAGATGTGAGGGGAATCCTGGCTTTCTGCCTGAAAAAAAAAAAAGATTAAATGGGAACAATAGTCTACAATTTCCCATCTCCTGGTAGCAGTTCTTCCAGTTGTGTTGCACCTCCTCGCGCGTTGAGCTGGCCCAGGTCTATAGGGCCTCGTCAGGGGTCAGGTTCGCTCTGGTCCTCGGCACGGCACATCCCCCTGAAGCCCACGGAACCGAAGGCCGTCCAGGACTGAAAGAAAAAAAATCTCTGGTTTTCAGCCCTTTTGAGGCTTGAGCCTCCCACCATTTAAGCCTCGCCCTGTCTTTCCTAATTAGCTACTCCTGTTTCAAAAATCCTGATTGCTACCTTCACGCCTTCAGAACCGAGGGTTATCTTCACTGAGGAGAAAGATCTTGCTTTGAATTGCATGTGGCTCTTTCGCGCAGCCACGTATCGGCTTTCGGAGCCGCAATCCCCGGTGCTGCAGCGCTGTTAAAGGAGAACCCATATCTTTGCTTGGTATGAAAAAATAATATTTTCCCTCGGGCACTGAGGCAAGCGTGAGGTAGCAAATCACACGCTACTGGATTTCCAAACTATATCCCTTTGGTCTACCTTATAATACCATTTTCCCTCTCCTGATGAATTGCACATCCGTTATTTTACCACCCAGTTTATTTGATCATCAGGGAAGATAAATGGCTTCTGCTGAAATATTAAACAAAGGGAAAATTAAAGTACTGGGAAGAGTAAACAATACAGCAAAGCACAATTTCCTTTCTGCTACATGAACAAAATGTGTCTCTCTCTTGCTAAGTATCAGCACGCATGCTCAAATTCTTCCATCGGCACACGTGTAACATTCTCAACACAGTCGATGGGATTTATGTACGTGTGGGTGAATTTTGAATTGAATGCGAGTGAAGGAGGGCTTTCTAAATAAGATTCATCCCAAAATAAAATTTATCAAGAAGTTTAGCATGCGGAGCCTTTTAATGTCACTGTTTTTCTTCACGTTCCTCACTTTCTTGGCATCGTTTTAACCAAAGATAAAATGAAAAATGAAAAAAACACCAGCAGTGGCCGGGGACCGCCAGCCCTTCCGCAGCCAGGCGTGTATCACGGGAAGAGCCTCCTTCGAGCGGGAAGGACTGGCTTTAGCAGACAGCTCCAAGGTGGGGAGGACCAACTTTTGTTTCCGAGGGCTGACGTCTTTGACCGAGGTGGGATTCCTCCGGCAGGCAGCCCGGGGAGAAGCAACTGCTCGTGCCAAGGGTGGTCTCGTGCTGGCAGGGACAGGCAGCGGCTTTGACCCAAACGCTGCTGGCAGCCCAGGATGCAGTTTGCTTTTGAAAACTCCCAGATGAAAACACGGAGTAATGTCCAGGACTGGCAAACTGGCTCACACGTGGTCTATCCTGACTGCTGCTTTGGAAGGAGATGCTTTTATTTCAGCGGTCTGCTGTTTAGTTTAGAGTTTTAAAAAGAAGTTTCTTACAGTATTCTAGAAGCTCAGAACTGGAGCTCTGAAACAATTTAGTTTGGCAGTTGATTGATGGGAAGGAAGGACTCATTTCATATGGACTTGCCTCTATTCCATAGGAAATATCTGAGGATCGCATCGATTTTTCTCGTTCTCACACCGTTACAGCCCAGTTTCTGAGTTTAGCTTGACTAATCATCAAAGAACTAGTCCTAATGGAAATGTGACAAATGACAGCTGCTCAGGATTTTCTTCGCAGATTTTGATTCTCCTCGAGTTTTTCCAGTTTTACTTTGACTCATTTTTTTCAGCAAAGCTACCTAAGTATCAAAAAAATTATATTCCCTGTAGTCAAGGCATTCCTTACTGCAGTGAGACGAGGCACCAATTTATTATTACTGGATTACTTCTGGCATCTGATGTGGATTTTCAGGCAGACTAAACAGCTACGTGGGGTGCAAACAGACGACAGGAACACGAAGGACTAGGAGAGGGGCAACAGGACAGTTCTACTCCGAGAGTTTACAGGAAAGGAACAAAAACATGGAGTTTCTACAGTTGTGAAGACAGTCTTGAAGGTGAGGCTTAATTCTCTTTTTGGAAGGCAGCAGTCTATGCTGGGGCTTCTCTGATGCTGCCCTGTCAGTGACCTCCATCCCACCCGAGCGCGCCTGTTTCTCCAGGGTGAAGGTAATTCAGATTCCACGCTAACTGAGCCCTGACCTTCCCCTTGACAGAGATGGATGCCCAGCTCTGCTAATGGTCTGTGGCGGCTTTGTGCTGCGGGTTTGTACCTCAAGCGCTAACCTGGGACGAGCAAACTCGCTTCCCAATCAGACTGCGCTTCATCCGAGGTACCTGAGATACCTCCTGCTTACTACACCAGGCACATCTCACGTTCTCGCTGTCATTCTCTCAAAGACCAAATATCACTGAGCCGTAACACATGCACGTGAGCACAGGCACACATACACAGTTATAACCGTCAAGAATATTTGGAAGTTGCAATGGTTTTGCAGATACTGATCTTCAGCTTTATCTGCTCGCCCAAGTGAGCATATCCTCTTACGGTCTACATTTATGTATAGAGCGAGACAAACACAAGCCAAATTACTGTAGACCTGTATCTTTGCTTCAGAAAAAAATGAGGGGATAAAAAATAACTGGCTCTGATGCTGGTGCAGTTTTGTCATAAGGTATTCACCAGACTAACGAGCGAGTGGCTTTCAGCATCTCTCTTTTTTCTTAGTATTCAGAGGAGAACAGCAGTTTGTAGGCAGGTCCGAAACAAGTCTTAGATGAGAAACGCCAGCTAGGTCAGCCTGTGTGCGAACCATTGGCTTGCCTTGTCTTCCTCTTCCCCCTTCCCTCTGCCCAGCCCTCTTGACCCTTCATCTTTCTGGCAAGGAATGATAATCGCCCAAAGCTGGACTGATTTCCACAGACACCCAGGCTAGCAAGGTCACAGCGCCCTTTACTCGAGACCTTCACTTCCTTGGTGGGTTGAAGTGCTCTCCCAACAGCCTGTGAGCCTTTAGGAGGTGCCGCTGCTGCAGACACGGGTATGTGCACAGTTTCTAGAGAAGCTTTTGCCCTTTTCCTTGGGCTGGTGGGAACAGGGAAGTGTGGTCCACCCCGGCAAGTGGCCTCCACAGTTTGGAAAAATTAAGGAACCCTCTCCTCTGGTTGCAGGATTGCAGCACACCCCTGAGATGGGCTACAAGGTACATTACGCATATATTTTTAGAGCTGCGCAGGAGAAAGAAATGGATTCATTAAAAAAAAAACCCAACAACTTTAAAGAAAACATTTTCCCGAACAATTGGGAGGAATGTTGGGCACCCTCTTTTTTGGACTGCAGTGGCTGATTTCAGTCCCTCTAGGACACAGCTCTAATTTAACAAGGCATGAATTTAAATATATTAAGAGCTAAACAAAACACAGAGAGAATCAGAGAGGTGAAAAGTCACTGCCCCTCCTTGTCCTGCTGTCTTCTTTTTGTTGGCTGCTGGGCTGGGAGACACAAAATAAAACTGAGCAACATAACCTGTCTGAGTTTTATTCAAATAAGCCAATTAAAACATCAAGTTGAAATGTCAACGAACATGTTATGGCCACTCAGGAATTAAAGCAGGAAAGCATCTGTCTGTCTTCACCACAAAGAATTGAAGATTTTTAATTCCACTTCTGCAAAAGCTATGACATTAGATTACAGCCATGAAAAACACCATCTGCAATGTGCCTTGACTGGCTGGCTGTCATCAACTGTTGCTTTTACACAAAATTAGATTGAGTTAAACACCTTTTTTTTTTTTTTTTTCTGTTCTCAGGAACTATTTATCATGCAGCGTTCTTTTCTCAAAGGTGTGCACCATATACCTTCTGACATTGACAGAACTTATTCGGCTCATTTTTACCTTCTCTTACTGCCCAAATGCGGATTTGAATCAGAGGAAGACCTGGTCCATTTTGTTATAAGAACAGCCAGATTGAAATTCCTCTAGCCTCAGATTTTGTCCAATATATAATCTTGAGGATTTAGGTCTGAATTTTAAAGATTTCTTCTCTATGACATAGGATATTGGGTTCAACAGGGGCATCGTTTCATCACACCCACATCTTCTGAAGTTACATCTTTCTGATAGGAACTCGAGGTCGATAGTCCCATACGTTGCAAGAGATCATCAGCTACCCAGGCTACCCTGGCAATCTCTTGTCAGCTACACAGAAGAAATTGTGCCAAAACCCACTTTGTCGGCGTTGATCTGTTTCCACAAAAATGTGTGGTTTCAACAAGTCATCTTTCTTTTTAGTGAAAGTATATTGTGTTGAAGAATTCCCATTTGTGAACTAACCAGATATTAGGCTGAGAGCTACAGAGCGCTTAAGGTAGATCGATCCATTAGACCATTTCTCTTTTTTTATTTGAAGTGCACTAGATACACAAGTGTTTTTTTCCAGACGAATGTAATCCACACTTGGTCTAGCCACTCAAAGCAACTCGAAGGGCTCCGTTAGGAGTGTATCCTATAGACACACGCACGCAAATGGAAACCAAGTCTCCAACATTCCCCACACTAAAAAACCCCCAAACAAACAAACAAAAATCTCTCCATAATCCACATATTCAGCATGCAAGCGTATGTTTCCAGTTGCAGTAATTGGCAGGATAGCTTCTCGTAAAAGTTATGTGCAGTGCTGCTAGAGTCTGTGTAAGTAATATTCTTGTCCCTAGGCCAGATCAGGATCACAAATAATGTTTTGGAACTGCTCCTGGTGCGCAGTATTTGATATTTAGGTAAAGCTTGCCTGAGAAAAGGGGCTGTTTTTGTTTTTATCTTGACTTCAATTCTTATTACTCTACAGACATAAATGCTCAGCTGGTAGCAGTGATGCCTCTGGTCTTAAATAACAAGATTTGGGCTTGTGTCCAACAATGACATGAATGCACAGGCTCCGGGTGTGGGTGTACGCAGCCCTGGCTAAAGCAGCTTTTATTGGATGAGGCAGAAAGAGAAGACACACGTGTAGCCATCATGAAAGCTGCCTGTCTTCTGCAAAAAGGAAAGACACCACGACAGAAGGACGTGGCGAGGTGGGACGGACATGCTGCAAAGTGATGGCAACTCATTGGATGTGACTGCCGTGAGCTTTATTTTTTTCTTCTTTTTCCCCTTCCTCCTTTAGATTCTTGGAGCTGGATATATAGACCGAAGACATTTTATTGCTCAGCTTGACCAAATCCTGCACTGTCTGTACAGTTACAGTAGGGCGGGATGAGCGCATAATAGCGGTAGAACACAAAGTGACAGTGGGCACAATGTATGCCTGCTTTGTCCTGCTTTTTCCTTTGCCAAAAAATACTGCACTAAGAACAAAAGCGGTGGTGAAATGGCCTCTTCCCAGCGATCAGTGCTGAAATGTGGGTTGCAAAATGTTCAGCAGTGCTACATAAAACTGTGATCCATGAGTAGCTCCTACTGCCATCAAATGCACCACCAATTACAGACACGATGGTACAGTGACGGAAAATAATTGCAAAAGGGCTTGGAGTCCAAGTGTCCTGATTCTCCCTCTCCACCATACTAGACTGCGACTTTCTGCTGATTCTTTATTCATAACAAAAAAGTCAGCAGAAATGACTTCAAATATATTTTTACTTTGAGAAGAACGCTAGGAACATTTTGAAAGACATAAAGAAGGTATTCCTGGAAAACTTACGTAGTCAGTATGGATATAGGAGCAATGTCTAGACCAAAACCCAATATTTCATGCAACTTACAAATTAGATGAGTAAACCCAGGTATTTTCTGATTTTTCAAAGAGATTGAGTTACAAGCAGGAACGAATGAAATCCAGGGTGTTCCCTGCAAGCCAGAATTTCCTGTGCAAACACTATTGACCATATTTTTGGAGAAGTGCATAAAAACAGTTGATGTCTGCCATAATTACAGCGTGTCAGAAAAATTAACATTTGCAATTCCCCATAACCTGAGCAAGAAAGCAGCAGTAATCATATGGACCAAAGTACAGTTAAAATAAACACAGGCCATCTAAGAGGAAACTATTCCTTCTGCTAAGTTTGAATTTTCTGAAATTAATAGTTACTTGAGTCTCAGCTGAATTGTGTTCAAATAAGTAGATGTAGTTGCCTGTAAGTTTGGGTTCTCCACAAAGAGACTGTGGTGATTATAGATCACAGGTCTAAAGGGGTTCTGCATATCGGTGCTCTTCTCATTTGAAGGTTTAGACCCAGGACGCATCAGGTCACATCTAATGGCTATCTGGGTGGAAATCATGGCTTGAAGAAGGGTTTCGGTCTGTTTTGCTAAAGACACAACACGTAGGGCTGATTTCAGAATCGAGAAGAAGGAAACATGGATCGGGGCATTTCACACAGATCCAGCATCTGTTTCACTGAGACCCTTTTGCCTGCAAAGGTCCGAATAAATGCAAGAATGTAAACTGCACTAAACCAAATCCAGAAATAAAAACTAGAGTGATAATATACTTTTTAAATAACATTGAAGGATGTGCACTGCACATACCTGTTTTACTAAGACTATTCCACCACAAGAGGTTTATTTCCTCTACAAATTACCTCGTGCATCTTCGTTAAAATGAGACCAAATCCTGTGCCAGTCATGTCCCGGCAAGCAAACATGTTGACACAGCAACAAGTAAAGCTTGAAAAGTTTGAATACACCGTTTTGGTTTTGGCTGAGGACCCAAAAGCCTTGTGCCCCAAACTGCCTCATCCCCTGAGGTTTGACAGATTGATCCTTTTACTGCCAGCGGTCAAATTTCTCCTTCTGAAAAGACAACACCCACTTGGATGGGTGGATGCCCAACACACTGCAGAAGGTGCTGAAGCCAGGGATGAGCGGTGGGCCAGGAATGCAAGACAAAACTTTCGCATTATCCGTGGGATAACGTAGCTGATCAGAGACGTCTTCTGCAGGTAGCTGGAAATATTTCCCAGTATGCCCCTTCGGCTCTGAACCGAGGTAGCTGAAGTTACTCTACGGGAGGGCTTGCTCTTCATTTCAGGTATCCTGCACTTCTAGATCATGCAGGAAGATGGTACCACAAGAAACTTTTTTCTCCAAGTTGTTTTGTTTGTTTGTTTTCTAATAAACAAAAACAGGAAGCACATTAAGAAAATGTAGTTACTTATATCTTTTATCCTTTTTAGGTTAAAAAAAAAAATTTAAAACCCTCTAGCAACTCATAATTCTGCTCTCGAGCAAAGGCTGTTGCTTCCTGAGGCCACAGAGGCACTATCGTGCATTATTTAATGCAGATCTAGGTGGAGACATTAAAATGACAAATGATCACAGACCAAAGTACCCCCAAAGTTCATGGCAGATTTGAGTTGGCTGTTATGGGTATCTGGCTTCAAAAGTGATGGAAAGGGAACAAATTGGAAACATACAGCTACACTACAGATGCATGCACATGGTATACCCGGGTTTTTTCCACAGAGTTTCTTCCAAGCTACAGGGTTGTTTATTTATTATACACCCTTTGAAAAGACTCTGAAATATTCTATCTCCAGCAGCGAGCTCCGGCTACATTCTGAAGAAATGTTTTAAAGCTTTTTATAGGAAACTTTGGAAATGAATAGCAAATTCATACATGGCAATGAAACACAACAGCCGCACAAGTCTCCAGAATCGATTCCCCAAGGTTATAGCAACAAGAGAGGCAAAATGCAGATTCCTCCACTCGGAAACTCCTGGTTGGTGTGACCTAAGGGCTCCCGAAGTTTGGGTAAAAGTGGTAATATCCCCAGCAGAGGGCACTGCATTAACATACATTAATTAAATAGCATTAACACACTGTCCTGCTCACCCTGGTTTGGGGGCTGGAAGAGAGGAGTTGGGTCAGTTCAGCCCAGGTCACTTGGTCCTGATCTGGGCAGAGTGGGGCCACCTCACATCTCATCCCAGGCAGACCCTACAGCATGAAGATCCTCTGGTTAAAGGAAATGGTCACTGATAGTTACGTGTAACAAGCCCAGAGTTGGTAGCATCTGATCAGAGAATCACAGAA
>NW_010551515.1:0-709 GCF_000687285.1 Phaethon lepturus
GCGCGGCTTGGTGTCCTTCGCTCGCTGGCGAGCAGCACCCGTCCCTGGCCGTGGATTTGGGAAGGCGGACGCCTTTGTGCCAGCACGGCTTCGGGAGTTCGCTCGCCGTAGAAGTTGCTGCCAGGGGATGGGGGTTATCGGGATGCACTTCTAAGCTGGAGTTTATCCTGCATCTCGCTGGAAGGTTTTAAAACTCCTGTCCCGTGGGCTCTCCCGTGGGCTGGGTTTTAGTACCATTAACGGGGAGCACAAAACTGCGTATTTTTCTTCCTGTGTTTCCTGATGTTTAACCTAACAATCTAATGTGCTTAAAATAGCCAGTGCTCTTCCTGAGGCACAAATACAGTTTATTTGTTAAATATTCATTTTTTCAGTTTTTCAGGCTGCTTGCTTTTTCCCAGAAAAAACAGGTCCCGTGCTGCAAAAAAATGCAAATATAGTTAATACTTGGGAAAGAGAGGGTTAGTTGGCAACTTACTTACGTTTTTGTAGGAATAAGCACACAGGGCACAGGTTCTTAGGCCAGTGGAAGTGCAGTTGCTATTAGCCAGTATTTCGTACCCTTTGTGCTCCGATTTCATAGCACTGTAGATGCCCAGGGAAGGTCTAAGCAGAGCCTAAGCCCTGGCTCTCCTGTATATATGAGAATAAAGCCCAGCAGTCTGGATTGGCACTGTTGGCGTCTCCCACAGCATTCTGCTGGAGAAAC
>NW_010551516.1:0-1833 GCF_000687285.1 Phaethon lepturus
CTGGGGATGCAGATGGGTGCCCCCCACCCCGACCCTGTGCTGCAGAAGCCAACGTGTCCCTCCCACCTGCAGGTCCGCAGCCACCGCCTGCCCCAGGGACGCATCCCCCAGTGCCAGGCGCCCCAGGGACGTGTCCCCAGTCACTGGGGTCCCCAGGGACATGTCCCCAGTCACCAGGTGCCCCAAGGACATGTCCTCGGTCACTGGCAGCCCCAGGGACATGTCTCCGGCCACCCAGCGCCCCAGGGACACATCTCCAGTCACTGAGAGCCCCAGGGACATGTCACCAGTCACTAGGCACCCTAGGGACATGTCCCTGGTCACTGAGCACCCCAAGGACATGCTCCTGGCCAGCAGGCACCCCAAGGACCCATCACCAGCCACCAGGCACCAGAAGGACACAATCTCGGACACCAGGCACACTGAGGACACATCCCTGGTCACCAGGTGTCCCAGGGACATGTCTCCGACCAGCAGGCACTCTGAGGAGATGTCCCCAGTCCCTGGTCACTGCAGAGACATGTTCCTGGGCAGCAGGTACCCCAAGGACATGTCCCCAGCCACCAGGCACCCCAGGGACCCATCACCAGCCACCAGGCACCCCAAGGACACATCCCCAGCCAGCAGACACCCCAGGGACATGTCCCCAGTCCCTAGGGTCCCCAAGGAGACATCCCCAGCCACCAGGCACCACAGGGACACATTTATGACCACCAGGTACCCCAACATGTCCCTGGCCACCAAGTGCCCCAGGGACCCATCACTGGTGACCAGGTACACAAGGGACAAATTTCTGGCCACCAGATACCCAAAGGACATGTCACCAACCACCAGGTACCTGAAGGGCACATCCCCGGAAGCAAGGCACCCCAGAAACACGTCCCCCATCACCAGGCACCCTGAGGAGATGTCCCCAGTCACCAGTCACAGCAAGGACACATTCTTGGGCAGCAGGTACCCCAAGGACGTGTCCCTGGCTACGAGGTGCCCCAGGGACACATCACCAGTGACCAGGCACCCAAGGGACATGTTCCTGATCACCAGGTACCCTGAGGACATGTCACCAGCCACCAGCCATCCCAAGGACACATCCCCAGTCGCCAGGCACCCTGAGGAGAGGTCCCCAGCCCCTGGTCACCGCAAGGACACGTTCTTGGGCACCAAGTATCTCAAGGACATGTCCTCAGCCACCAGGCAACCCAGGGACCCATCACCTGTAACCAGGCACCCAAAGGACACATTTCTGGCCACCAGATATCCAAAGGACATATCACCAGTCACCAGGTATCCCAAGGACACAACGCCAGCCACCAGCCACCCAAGGGACACGTCCCCGGTCACCAGGCACCCTGAGAAGATGTCTCCAGTCCCCAGTCACCGCAAGGACACATTCCTGGGCAGCAGGTACCCCAAGGACGTGTTCCTAGCCACCAGACACCACAGGAACCCATCACAGGTAACCAGGCACCCAAGAGACATGTTCCTGGCCTCCAGGTACCCCAAGGACATGTCCCTGACCACCAGGCACCCAAGGGACACGTCCCCAGTCACCGGGCGTCTCTCGCCAGCATTCAGCGATGGGGTCCTCACGCCGCAGCAGGTGGCCGAGGACCTGGAGATGGAGCAGGACAGCACCTGCCCCAGGTACACCCCATCCCCCCGGGACACCACCATGGTGGCAGCATCCCCTGGTGCCAGCGGCATCCACGCTGTGTCCCTCGCAGCCCCCCAGTGCCAACCATGCCGCGGTCCTTCTCGCCGCCACACACCTACGGCTACATCTACGGGCCCCCAGCCTCTGAACTGGGCGAGGAGGAGGGGGGGGGGGAGGAG
>NW_010551516.1:1985-3547 GCF_000687285.1 Phaethon lepturus
CGTCGATGGCCTCTGCTTCGGCCTCGAGGACACCGATGGAGGCTATGGGGGGGAGTGAAGTATTCCCAGGCCCCTCCTCTGACCCCATCGTCACCTCCCCGGGGAAGGTGGCCCCATCATCACACCGTGGTGATGGCACCATCTCCTGCCTTCTCCCTGGCAGGTCCCTCACCACCACCATCACCCTTGGAGGGGGTCTTCTTGCCCAGGGTCCCCATCCCCACCTGGGACTGGGGGACAGCGCTGGGGGTCCTACAGAGAGCCGGGACGGAGGCAGCCATGGGCATCCCACAGCACGGTGAGCGGCAGCCCAGTGCTGGGGTGATGGGCACCGGGGCTGGTGCAGGGCATCACCCGTTGCAAGGTGCTGAAAAAAGTCCTCTTTTCTTTCCAGGTGGCCGCGGGACAGGGGGTGGCAGCCCCTGGGCCAGGGTGGGCGGCAGGGGCAGGAGCATGGAGGTCCCCAGGGTGTAGGACACGGCAAGGCCAGAGTCCCCTCGGCTCAGCTAAAATCCAGCTTTATTAATAGCAGTTCCCCAAAAAAGGTCTCTTTGCTAGCAAAAGACACCCATAAAGTGTGGGTGGCACCAAGATGGGCAGGTGTCCCTCTTTCTCCAATGTCCTTGTCCTCCCCAAGTGTCCTCCTCCTTCCCCAGCATCTTTGTCCCCCAATCATCCTCGTCCAGCCCAAGCACCGTTGTCTAACCCAAGGGTCCTTGTCCTTCCCCAGTGTCATTGTCCCTTGACCGTCCTCATCCCTGCTGACCATTCTCGTTCCTTCTAACTGTCCGTGTCCTTCCTCAGCATCCTTGTTCCACCTTGGCTATCATCGGCCCTCCCAAGTGTCCTCATCCCTCCCAAGCTACCTTGTCCTTCCTGAATGTCCTTGTGCCCCCTCTGAGTGTCCTCATCCCTCCTAACCTTCCTCATCCCCAGGGTCCTCAACCCTCCTGAGCATCCTCATTCTTCCTCAGCTGTCCTCACCCCCCCCAAGTCTCCTCATCCCTCCCCACCATCCTCATCCCCCTGTAACCATCCTCCTTGTCCCTCCCTACTGTCCTTCTCCCTCCCAAGCAACCTTGTCTTTCCCAAGTGTCCTCTGAACTGCAGCGATCCTCAGCCTTCCCCGAGCACCCTCCTCATCCCTCCCCAGCGTCCTCGTCCCTTCCCAGGTTCCTCATCCCTCATGACTGTCCTTGGCCTCCCCAAGCATCCTCATCCTTCCTCAAGCATCCTCATCCCTCCCAACCGTCCTTGTCCCCTGGGTCCTCATCCCTCCCTAAGCATCCTCCTCCCTCCCAAGCATCCTTGTCCATCCTGACTGTCCTTGTCCCCCCCAGCACCCTCACCCTCACTTGCTGCCCACCAGCTGCTGGTTCTGTGCAACCCTATTTACACGGTGCCACTCCGAAATTAAAGAGTATCCCCCCGGCTCCCTCCATGTCCCCATCCCCGTGTCCCCAACCCTGCCACCGGCTCGCCCTCTGCTTCATCGCTTCTCCTGCGATGGGCAGGGAAATGGGGGACCCGGGCGGCGGCGATGGCCGGTCCCTTCGCCGCGG
>NW_010551517.1:0-12715 GCF_000687285.1 Phaethon lepturus
ACCCGAACTATTCTATGATTCTATGATTCCACAACATGCAGGACCAGGTTATGTTCAGAAACTTGCTACCAACAGCTACATTTTTCTCTAGTCATACCATGGCCCTCTTTGGAATCCTGTCAGGTCCTATGAGGCTTCTCAAAACTTTTGGAAAAGCTGCCTTGGGCTTTGGGTGCATTTGTATCAGACTCCTAATTGGGGTCTACAGGGTTTCAGCAGAAGGAAGACCATGAGAAATGGACTGATCTTGCAGCACAGATGGATATCCCATTCTCCCTGTAGGTCTCGGCTTGCCCAAAGACACCTTACGTTGTGTTGGATACCATGGTTTCTGCTTCCATTCAAAATCCTGCCCAGAGCCATTTGCTGCATTTGGGACTTGCTCTTGGCGTCAGAAAACCTGCTGCATAGGTATGTGTGGAAACCCTGCCCAGGCAGACAACATTTGGAGATATTACTAAAGTCAGCAAAACACAGTCTTGCTCTGTCTCCAAATGGCCTCAGCCACATCCTCCTATCTACAAAGATGGACCTGGCTGTTCTTCCATTAATGGCATGGAGCACGGGGCCAGAATTTGCCATTTTGGGCTGGCCAAATACCACATAGCCCGACATCCTGTCTCCAACAGAACAGATGCCCGGGGAAAGAAAACAGAAACTGTGGCGCACTCAGAGCCCTCCTTCTTTCATGTATCTTCCTATAATCATCTGTTGGGGAACTGCGGACTGCATCCACACTGCTAAGTTTAACAGATGCCAGCTCACATCTTCCCTGTACCTTTATCCTAATCCTTTCTGGACTTGCTTATTTTTGGAGCTCCTCAATAGCCAATGTGTATCGTTAAGTCAACACATGCTTTATAGCCAACTGTGCTAATCAGGCCTAAAGTTCATGTGATCCAGCACCCTGTATCTGTCCGTGGCCAGAAGTGGATGTTTCTATACAGTTACTCTGTGTGAGTAAAATGACTATTAATGAACACCACAACCGTATAATTACACTTGCTTATATATTCTCCTGGCTTTCATGAATTTGCAGCTTAAAACTTTTAGATTTAGCCATCTTTGTATTTAAAAGTCCTTACTGGCTTTTCCCCCCTTAGATTAGGAATGCCTTCTCTTTGGGTTTTTTTTTAACTTCCTTATAATCTTATTCAGTTTGCAAATGAAAGGTAGTCATTTTTCATTCACCTTCTTCATACCTTTACAATATCCGTCCTTCACATCTTTCTTTTCCAACTTGGTGGGTCACAAATTCCTCTTTTTACAGAAGTGCTCTGATGACCCCCATAGAACTTCTTTGTGGCTTTGCTTTTGGAGACACAGTAACAAGAACTTCATGACACTTTCCATGTATGGGTTGATTCAGAGCATGTTGTAATGTTTTCTGGTTTGACTTAAATCCTTTTCATTGCAGACACGACGTCAACCTTCCATACTTGTCAAGATGAGGGAGGTCATTGTGTACCTCCAAAAATCAAATGTCTGCAAGAACAAGCGGGACTTTGCCCTCACAGAGAATGGAAGTGCTGCACAGAAGTGTAATAAAGGCCTCATGGAATTGCAGAAAAGCAGAGAGATGCATGAATAAGAAACAAGTTTTTTTCCTAGTGTTGTAGAGATGTCTGGTTTTCTCAACATGCGAAGTGTATAGTTAACATGTTTATTTAGCAAAGGCAATAAATACTAAATGAACAGGTATAACAGTCATATATGTATGGAAAGAGGCAGAACGTCTCTTTATTACACCCACACACAGAAATCCACAGAAACTTTGCTGTAACATCCTTGGAAACCACATCCCCTCGTAATCCGAACTTCACCTCCCTCCCTTTTCTGAATAGAAGGAAAGATGACCTCTTTTCCTTCTATTAAATTGATAGAAAGAAGGACTGTCCTACTGGCATGGTCAGGCCGTATCTACAGTATTCAACATCCATTCTCCAAAGAAGGGTGCCAGTCAACCACTCTTTCCTGCCTCCTTATTTCTATCAATAAACTGCACCCACTAGAGAACAGGTACCACCTATGGGAGGGCTTCCTGTCTGATCAAGCAAATCTATCTAAAACCTTCTATCTAAAACCATTTTATGCAACCTGTGCTTCCCTCTGTAGTGTTTGAATTTATTAACTGTAGAAGTTTCATTTCAAAATGTAGAGAAAAAAGTGTTTACATCTGAGCGTCACTTCCATGTGCTCAGCAGCTCCCAGTGATGACCACTGGCTTTCTAATTTCTCCAGCTGAAGGCTGAGTAGCTGGATATCTTTGCAGAGGAAAATAAGGAGGGGTGGCATTCATCTCCCAGCCATCTAAAAATGACCCTCAGAGCACAAGCTGAGGCACCTTCTTCGGATGGGAGGATTTCAAACTCTTCCAATGCAGGACACAAAGCCCCTTGCAGCAGCAAACTTCCATCATCCTGTTTCTCAACAGCTGAGACATCCTTTCCTCTGGCCCAAACTAATGCAAATGGCTTATTCACGTCCCCACCACACACTTCAGAGAGATCATTCTCTAAATCAGTGTGTTAACCATCATCCTAGTCATCCTAGGCTTCTCTTCTGGTCTAGAGAGAGGAACAAATCCACTGGCAGCATCATTGCACTCATCTCTCACTGACCAAAGAGTGACCTCACTCTTAGTCAGCCAAAATTTAGGCTGGTGAGATGATCTTGATCTAACATTTTTTTCCTCCGTTCTAAAGATGTGTAAAATGATATTGACCTCTGCCAATGTGAAAACTTTATTTCCATAGCAGCATCACCTCTCCATGTGACACTCCAGATAACCAACCAAGAGCTTGACATGGATTCTTAGTTATTGGAGATGAATGCTCTTCAAGAGAGAACTCCAATCAGTTGTTCAAATTAATTTAATTAATTTTCTCCTAGGAATATGCATTCTGCAAGAAATTCTTTGCACTCTTTTAGTATCTCTGAGAGTGTTTTCTGCCACGCCTATTGCTGGTAGTTCAAGGATTATTTTATGTAGGTGTTACCCCAGTTTGTGTCACAAATCAGGCAGGTGTGTGTCCTTGCAGCTGGAAACAGCAGAATCCTTCCTGAGACCATATTTTTCACCTAGGATGGAGTACTAAATGGAAGGAAAGGTTTAGAAATTATTTGAGAATTTTTTTAATAATTTTGGCTTTGACCGTTGTGTGCCCTTTGTATTTTTTGCTAGAGAAGAGGGAGGGCAATTTATGTAACTACACACAGGAAAAAAAAATCTCGAGAGGAAAAAACCCTCAAATATATAAGTGTTATGTAATAGGTGCCATCCCAGGCTTATGGTCTGCCTACAGCAGAGTTTTTAATGTCAGCAACTTTTCCTAGAGGAGTTTCATCAGGATGAGCAAGAACAGAAAGACATGGAAAGAGAAGCAATGCTGCAGATGGCTTGTCTGCTTCAGAAGTGGGTAGGAGAAGCCAATTTCCTTCCATTTTGTAAGAAACTAAGTTTCTGGAAAAAAAAGTGTGACAATGACTATGTCTGAGGTGCTGTAGGAAGCTTCTGTCCTTGGCTCTCAGCCTCACCCCGATGCCATATATCTTGCCAGGGAAGACTCATCAGAGGGAAACATCTGCTTGCAGAGCTACCTCTCTATTACAGTCTTCCCGATTAGCCTGATCTTGCTTACCAGCATCATGTTGTTGTTATACTTGGATGCTTTATAGGATTGAGGACAATGAAGATTTTATATTGAAGGAAACAGCTAATAAAGAATTAATGCATAAAGGGAGGTGCAGGTGAGAGACTGCTCTTGGGTCACTCCACCATTTCAGTGTGGGTCTGATGGTTGAATGACATCAGCAGAGCAAGGTCTGTACTCAGAGAACACCAGCTGGCACAGATGGAAAAGTCGGACACGTTTGAGCACACACAAACCTTTATCCAGACCTGAAACAAAAGTGGCTCTTTCAAAGCTCCAGGCAACCTGAGAAAAATATCTTGTTGACACATCCTTGATGATCTGTGGAAAGCAGACGGTTTAATGAGCCAGGAACCACCTCCCCACTGACTCAGACATTCAAATATTTAATGAAGTTATGAATTTTAGACACATCTTGGGAAGGTGTTTTTTGACTTTCCCCTAAGAATGGGGCTGACAGATAAAAGCTGGCATGATGAAGTGTCTTCATTGTGAGAAGTGTTCGCCAGTTGGCCATGTGGTGTGTTTGTCCAGAACCAGCTGTTTGTACAGACTTACGCTGGTGGTTGCTTAGTTTTGCCTGCTTAGGTATATCCCTCATCACATGCCGTGCCAGCCACGAACACTGCCTACCCCTCCCCATGAGTTATGTGGCTTTTCCAGGGCAGGAGGATTCAAGTGATATTTAATCAATTAATAGTGGTGGGTCTGAGTGCCCTGCTGAGCTGTTTACAGGCCATGTCCCCAACCAGGATAGCTGGTCCAGAAGCCTCAGGAGCAACTGCTACTACAGCGAAGACGAGATGGCCACTCATTATCAATAGGGACTAAAATGTTGCAGAGCGAGCTATTCAGAGTTGGCAATGGAGTCACCAGTTGGAGAATCATCCTGAGACTTTAAACTGGGCTTGAAAAACATAGTAATTCTGCTTTCATTAAAAGACATTCCTGAGTACAAAGCTCCTTCTGCTTTGCTTCTCTGCCCCCTCCCCTGCCCCTCCCTAGTGTCATTGCAAGTTATTTTCTGGGAATAATTTATTTTAAAATCTTCATAGATTAAACATTTCTGTCCAGCCACGCAGTGCCCAGCATCTGTGTACCTCAACATCCTTCAGACAGAAAGAGTCTCAGGAGGAACAGCAACGCTTTGGTCCCTTTGGGACCCTAATGTCTGCACCTACAGTGGTCTTTACCCAGCACAAATCCAACTCAAAATCTAGAGGTGCAGGCATCAGAAAAGCCTTTGGGAAATGTCAAGGATGACGTTCTGACATGTATTGCACCACTCAGGCACTTTATTGAAGTGTGGACACAAAGCGAATGTTGGGCTTGCTCCTGCTATCTCTGGGGTTATGTCACATTCACAAAATAAGCAGAGCCAGGCTAAGGTGCTGGAGCTGGATGGACTACGCCAGTAAATTGTCAGTGGTCTTCGGCATGGTTATGGCTGTCTCCTTCCATTTTTTGGAGTAGTGGAGAGTGTTTTGGAGGGATAGGGATCGATGAACATGTTTAGATCAGACAGAAGATCGGAGGGAAGATAGCAGAGAAACCATTTGCAAATGTTGTGCCTTGCCTCCACGAAGCATTTCAGCACATGTGTAGCTCTAAGCTCCTGAGTTTTCCTGATGACTTCAAAGCCCAAGGTCATTCTGCCAGTCAGTGCAAGCTGGAGGCAGGGCCCAGGCCTTCCCTGACCCTTATATCTTCCAAACTGGCAACTCACTCTCAGAAAACTTGACACATTTTCATGCCAATTCAGTGTCTGGATCGCTACATCTGTTCTAGTAAAATGAGCAGTCTCAGGGCCTCTTCTCTAGCCCTGAAGTCAAGTGTCATAATGTTCATCTTCTCTTCTCCTCCAGAAAGAGATAGCTATATCTAGACTTCCAGGTGGAAGTCATCCCTGATCCAAGACACACTTGGCAGTTGTTTGGGAGAGAAAAAGTCAGCCTGGACCAAAACCTTTCCAGGGATATGCTAGGCATTTCACAGTCTGGACAATCAAATCCCAGTGCTTGTGCCCTACCCTGTTTTGTTTACTAGTAAAGATATACCCAGGGATTTCAAGCTTTGATAAAGGGAAAATGCATGAGAGGAGATTAATATTTTTGTTTATAATCAGAACTTTTGAGCCCCTCGCTTATTATTTTTTTTTAAAATAACCTGATTTATGGCCTTCCCCATGACCCACTGGAATCAAGTGAAGTCAATAAATGGGCTTTAGTGTCTGCTCCCACGGAGTTTTCCTACACATCAATACACCCCCACTACCACACCAGAGGCAGTGTCTCTTGTCCAGTGCCCTGACACATGCCTGGTGTCTCCATAAGCTGGTTTCCACCTCCCTGCAGTGATGTACACTCGGGTGTCTCGCGAGAGGAGGGATAGGCCAACATGGTGACCATGGTCCTGTGCAACAACAGATGAGGATTGGTCAACATCACACCATGCTCTGCTGCCAGTGTATATATTAGGAGGAACTGGAGAAGACGTGGTCTCCTGAAAATGCCTCATTCCAGCATGAATGGCAGCCATGGGAACCTGGGATCTTTTTCAAGAAATACTCCCTTGTCCGTAATCAATATTATAATGACAGTGATAATGAAATTTTTTCTTACTTTGGCATATCTTGCTTTCCTCTTATTCATTTCTAAAGGACACTTTTTCATCTGAGACTTAAAGGTGAATTGACGTCGATCAAAGTGTGATTTACTCCCATGTTGAGCATGAAGGTTCATCCAGAGGTAAGTGAGGATACTGTCCTCACACTGGTCCAGGACACTGGTGAATCAGGACACTGGTTCCAGACAACAGTACAGACGCATCCAGAAAGTTTAGAAGAGAAGTAGGACTAAGTCTACCTATGTCTTACACAGAGGCTCTCACCACTGAATCTTACTTTTGTTTTCTTTCTTCTCCTCACTCTATTTTCATTATTTTTAGCTGATTTTGGTTGGGTGGTGGCAGTTTGTAGTTTGCTAATTTATTCAAAATCTCAAGCTCCTTGCATCATGAAGGAGGACAACGCCCAACTTCAGTACAGGGGAAGAGGCATTATAACCAGCAAGTTAATGGCTTGCTAGATTTCACTGAGGTGCCATCAGAGAGAAATCAGCAAAGTATAAAGAGCCTGCTATTAGCCCCAGTCAGGTCTTGTGTGCAGATAAAGCACGCAGGAAAGAGTACATGGTCTGCACAGTTCCCAAAGAAACTCTTTGAGAGGGGCACTGAGGTCACCATAACCATGGATGAAAACCCTCCCATGAAAGCAATTCACCCACCCGCACATTTTGCACATTGCAAACCCAAAACATGGAGTGGTCTGTGGGTGTGAACAAGACACATGGCTCAGCAGCCACATAGGCTGGTGGAGGACAAGGTCCCAGCAGCTGCAGTTGTCCAGCCAAGCATTTATCATTTCTCAGAAGATCCTGGGTCAATGCCAGATGAAAAGGGCTGCGCTCAGATTTGCAGATGGTGTACATCTAGTGACTGCTATGTCATGAGGTGGTTTTAAAGCCAGCACCGTGTTTCTCCAGCCTTCCTACAACACACACAGCTATCGCTGGCTGCTCTGCATGGACCAGCTTTATCTGGGAGCAGGAGGAGGGCCTTGTTGAGGTGCATACCCCAGCTCTGCCAAAGAGGTGGAAAGGACCTTGCTTATCCATGTAAGCAAAGACTTAGTGCCCTCAAAACCCTGGCACTGAGTATCTTGCCTTTGCTGCACCCATTTTCATAAAGAAATGTTTCTCCCCAGTCCAGCTACAAAATTTAGCATTAGCAGACCCTGGAGGTAGCACAAAGGTGCACCTGTACTAAGATGTTGGTCCTTCCCTTGCTTTGCATGGAGATGTTGGGTACTGGATTGTCTGTACTGCATCCATAACCATTTACACCCCATTTGCACCCTGGAGTGAACCAACTGTGTGCTTGTGTGTGGAAAGCCACTCACAGAGTCACACGCTATGGTGATGAGCCTGTCTATCACCGCTTGGTGATAGTACTTAGATACCCATGGCTGTATAGTGTACATATGGTGCATTGTAAATCTGTAGTGTACATGTCCTTGGGAGAATGCAGCTTTGAAGATGGCCACACTTTAGGCAGGGGGGTGGACTGGAGACCTGTAGAAGTCACTTCAAACCTGATTTTTAATTGCTTTTAGCAAACTACAGGTATGTGCGTGCTATCACCGGGACAAGTCCCTTTTGGGAACTGCTGTCTCAAAAAGCCAATGATTATTTCACAGAAGCAAAAAGCGAAGAGGTGAGGGGTTCACTTTTGGCAAGACTGCAATATGACCCACCCCTTCCATGGAAACTCTTGTCCCGTCATTCAGTCACAAAAAATATCCAGATACGCACCCTCTTTTGCCACCCTAAATGACAGAAGACCCTCCGAACTCTCTTTGCAAGGCTGACCTGATACACACTGTCATGGGCCACAGGCCAGAAAGCTTCTCTTCCAGCTCGGGGGTTGTTTGACTTCTTTGCATTCTTACTGAGTGGACCAGCATCTGGGACAGCATGAGAAGGGTCCTGGCCTACCACACACCTTCCAGTCTCAAAGCAGCAAGGAGCAGCAAGCTGTCCTACAACCTTTTCAAGAGAGGGGACATCTCACCCTCACAGAGAGATGAGTGGGACCAGCCAAGCTTTGTCATCAGGTATGAAGAAGTTGAGGAGAGGGTAGTAATGTTGCTTGGGAGGGGACTACAGGGAAAAAGCAAACCCACACCCCTCTGTTGGAGCAGAAATGCACTAAAAAAAGCAACACATCAGAAAAATGGCCTGGGAAGAGGAGGTAGAAAAATTCTGTCCTTTGCAAAACCTGAGCAGGCTCACCAGGAAATTATTATCAGACTGCAGCAGGCAGTCTGCTGACTCTGCTCTTCCTCCAAGATCAGAATCTCTCTAGCACAAAACGGTTGTAGCTTCGAGCTCTTTTGCCAGACCTGCCTTACAGGTTTGCCCACCACATAGCCCAGAGGGGCAAGTCCAAACAGTTGTGTAAAGACCCCAAACCAGCTCTTCGGTCTAGACCCAAGGGAACAATCCCACTCTTAAGGGACTAGTTCTCTCTCCAAGAGGGTGGTTGGACCTATTTCTGGTCCAGCAGGTGATCATGGAGTAAAAGTAATCAGAATAACAAGTGGACAAGGAAAATGAGGGGTTTGCCAGCACTTGACTGCCTTAGGTCAGGACTGGTTGCCTTCAAACAAGATGCTTTAACCCATCTGAGCCTAGAGACAGATTAAATCTGAATTTTGACCTTCTTAGCTTTGAGGCCAGACTTAGTTGCCCACAGCTGGACATTGGTGTCACTTGAGATGACCCAGGGTATCATGCTGGGCTTCCAGAGTGTCTTGTCTGTGACTTTCACCGATGGTGAAATCCCCAATTCCTAGACATCTCAAGTGACATAAATCAAGATTTCATGCCTGTTGATCCTGGACAGCAAACTTTGACTTTATCAAGTGCATCTGAACGACGTTTTTTAGGGAGAAGGGAATTTTTAACCTTGCTCTTTCAACTGTCCAGTTTAGGATGTATTCACACAAACAGTTATATTAACACAGCTGAAGGCGCAGCAAATAACAGGACCAGGCAGAGTCCTGGAATACCCAGGTGAGGGTAGCTGGAATATCACATGCTGATTTTACAGCTAGAGCTGCATTATCTATCAGATAATTAGCACCAAGAGGTGCATTGCTGAGCTGACTGGCTACCTCTTCCACCAGCGCTGCGTGCTCATCACGCTCAGGAATGAAGCCTCCCAAATTCCTCAGAAGCCGAGGCTGGAATAGCCTTTTTGGCAGGAAAAAATTCACACCCAGGTTTCAGCTGGAGAAAATATTCACACGAGCTCAGATAAAAAAATGAATCACTCCTAGCCTGCACCGTTCCCCTCAGGAGTCTTTCCTTGCAGGTTGCCACTCTCCCACCCATCAGCTCCCCGAGGACTTTGCTGGCTGCAGGTGAAGGGCAGAGGATCCCCCCGAGCCTCTTTTCCCACCGAGGCTGGCAATCTACCAGCCAAAAATGCCAACTGCCGGGGAGAGGAATCGGGGAAGCCGATAACCAGCGAACGTGAAGCGAGTCGACGTTGTTTGGAGCCGCAGCACTGGGTCAGAACGACACGGAGGCTTTCTCAGCAGCAAATGTTACTCCCAAGACTGGAATATAATTAACTCCTGCCTACTCCCTCCTTCTTCCCGGATGCCATCCAGCATGCCAGCAGCACACAGAGGCTTCTGCAAAATCTCACGCTCAGCCCTGCGATTTTCCAGCAGAACCAAACCAATGGGGATCCTTTGGTTCATTTTAATCTTCGTCTCCCTGACCAGTCACAGTAAGACCAGGAAGGCTGAGGGTGGTAAAGAGAGGTATCTGGGAACAGGAATAATATTTGCAAAATATTATCGGTACTGAGGGGGAAAGGTATCCTCAGGTTTCTGGATGAGATCGTGAGTCAGATACTTTAGCAAAATGCATAACTTGACTTAATCCCTCGGGGTAATGCAAAAATGAGCAGGGAAGAAGCTGTGAAAATGGGGCATCTCCCTGCCTTTCTGGGACCAGACTGGCCGGAGGAGCCCTAGAGGAGATGTCCTGTGCTCTAGGGAAATGCTTCTGCCTTTTCTCAGGCTGCAGTTGCCTCCTCGGTAGGGCGAGGACAACTGCTCTGACCTCCCGTGCGTGGTCTTTGCCAACGACCTGAAAAAACAACTGGGTGATAAAATGTTCCTTGAGTGAGGCTGGCTCTGGAACTTGGGTTTTTTAACACAGATGCCTGAAGCTTGTCCTTGGGGACAGGGATCCCGGGTGTGCTCTGTGCAGCCGTGTGTGCCCAGGCTCCATGCCCGCTCCCAGTGCTGCCTTGGCTGGCCGGGCACATGGTGCCAGAGGAAGACCCACATATTTTACCCACCACACATGCTGCTTCTTTGTACAGGAAACACTCATGGACCAGACAGCTGTAACCACGAAGGGGGCTTGTGTCGAGTTGGAAACTGTGTTTCTGGTGAATATCTGGCCAGGTACTGCTTTGAACCCATCATTCTCTGTTGCAAAAGTTTATCACCCACGACTGCAAAGAGCTGAAGGTTTCCAAGGCGAGCAAAAAGCAGCATGTGAAGAGCTGCAGGCTCCCACTAACAAGGAACAAGCTGCTGCTGGGAAGGAAACGTTGTGCCTTTCTGTGACTCTTGCTCCCCTGGGAGAACACGGCTGTGGATTCACTCGCGAACGTCTGAACACATTGCTTTTTGCTTTTGTTGTGACTTTCTAGGTAACACTGTGAGAAGAAGAAATTGGGGCCGCCCGGACTATATATTGCCCCTTTTGGCACCTGGTTGTTACCTGTCAGGCACAGGCGAGAAATTGCCTTTCTCCTTAGCTGAAAACAATAAACCTGAAGTTTAACAGAACAGCAAGTGCCCATCTGTGACCCCTGCTGACACCCAGCCAAGCTGCGGACGGTGGGATGCACGCTCTCCCACCAACCGGGAGGGAACACGGCAGCCCACACCTTCCCAGCAGAGCAGCGTGGCTCTGCCTCTTTATTTCCCTTCCCAGAGAAAGCAGTTGCAATGAGGCAGCCTTTTTTCCATCATTTTTGATGCAAAGGCTGCCTGGTTTGACATAAAAGTCTGTGTTTCTCAGGCAAGCCCCATGCTGCTCCTCCTTTCCGGGCTGGGACAGGCTCTTACAGGCACTGGGAAACAAGGCAGAGGAAGGGAGCAGGGATTCCCCGTGTGCGTACAGACCCCTTTGCCCATGGGGTTCATAGCAGGAACGTGCTGTCCATCAGCCATGCCTGCTCCAGCTAGACCAGAAGATGCAGAACCCAGCAGGGCTGTGCCAGGTTCACCTCTCTTCCACAATGCAGCAAGACCAAGGAAGAGCCCAGGCTTGCTTGTTTTAAACATGGTGGGGACGGGATCTGAAAGTTGTGTACCATTGCCCTTGGCAGGCTGCTCTTCTCACCCACAGGCTGCTTTTCTGGTGCTGCTCTCTTCCTCTGTAGTCACCCAGCAATAAACCCAAAGCAATTAGCCTGTTTGCACCTAACAGCTTTCTGCCTATGAGCTGCATCAGCCTAAATCCATTAGCTGCCCAGGTTTATTCTTAGCCCTGCCGTGTTTTCTTTCAGCATGAAATTTCAACACCCCCCTGCCTTCGCTAGTTAGCTCTTGGTCTCCCTTTCCAGGTAAAATATTTCTCTCTGGGTTGATCGTTTCTGTGAAAGCAAGAAAACAATGATGTAATGAGAGAGCTATGCCAATTAGCTGAGGCGCTGGTCACAGCCAGGGAAAAGTCCTCCCTGGGAGATGAAATTCTTGCTGCGATGAATCAAACAGGAAAATTCCCATCGACCTCACCAGGGCCAGGACCCGTCGCCAGAAGTCTAACAATTAATTCCTCCGAGCGAATCCGTTCTCCCGCAAGCCGCCCAGCTATTCTCCGCGGGTGATCCTAGCGCGGTCCAGGACACCGACGTATGCAGGGAGATGCCAGCGCTCCCCCGGAGATCCCCGGGAGGGCTGGATTACCCGGAGCCAGCTCTCAGCTTGGGAACCGCCGCTGAAAACTGAGACGGGGCTGAATCTGGAGCCAAATTCTTCCCCAGATCCAGCCCGTCTCTCCGGGGCACGCTGATGTACAAGTACAGCACAGGCAGGCTTTAAAATCAAGGAGCCTTTCCAAATCAAACAGTTTATTTCTCACATTCATCCATGAAATTTGTGGTTCACGCCTCTTATCTGGGGGACGCTCAGCCACCATATTTGTAGCCTGGTTTCCTGAGAAAGTGGAACTTATGGCCTCATGCAGCTCATCTTGCAAATCTCCCTGCCAGTTCCCGCACCTGTACATTTTGGACCTGTTGGCCAGCCAAATTTCGATCGGGGAAGGTGAAAATGCTCGGGCAGCTTATAGGCAACATTGTCCCTCTGGCAGTAAGGTAAATGCAGGCTGCTGCTAAGAAGCATGGTCTCCCAGCTGTGTGTTCCCCTGCTCACTGATCTGGCTGGAAATAACCATATTATAATAAAT
>NW_010551518.1:0-6680 GCF_000687285.1 Phaethon lepturus
GGGCCGGCACGCGACTGCCCCGCCCTGGGACCGGGACCGGCACCTCCGGCACGATCACGGTCACTGCCAGGACGGGGCCCGGTGCAAAGCTCGTCTCTGCGCTGCTGGGATCAGCACTGGCATCAGCAGCATGCGGCTGGGCGCTGGGCGGCCCGGGGACCGGGACCAGCGCTGGCAGCGCCTGCACAGAGCTGCGCTCTGACTGGGACCTGCTCAGTGGTCCTGGGACTATCTCACCAGAACTGCCCCACTGGGCCTGGGTCTGTCACCAGCACCTTCATCATGGAGCTGGGCCCTGCACTGTTGGGACCGAGGCAAGAGTCAGCACATCTGCCTGGGGCTGGGCATTGCGTTGCACTGGGACTGGCAGCGTCACCAGCATGGGGCTGGCACTGCCCTGAGCTCGCAGTGGAGTCAGCCCCAGCAGTGCTGGCCTGGGTTTTTTTACTCCACTGCTCTGGGGCCTGGACCAGCTCTAGCACCACCAGCAAGGGACTGTTGCACTACACTGCACTGCCAGTGCCAGCACCAGCATAGCCTGGGCTGGACATGGCACTGGGACTGGGACCAGCACCACCAGCATTGGGCCGGACACTGCACTGCCAGGACCAGCAGCATCCCCATCCGCACAGGGACAGGTCCTGCCCTGCCAGGGCTGGGAACAGGCCCAGCACGAGTGCTACCAAAACTGCACCACACACAGAAATGTCTCACAGGTGAGCCTCTCCCTCCATGCTCCAGCTCACTGCTACTCACCTTGTACTTGGAGCGCAAATAAGCATGTGGCTTCTACAGGTGTGCTGTGCAGTGCACACGGTTGTGCTTTCTTGTTCCCTTTCTTCCCAGATGTGCACTGCAAATCGCCCATATCATCAGCTGTACCTCATACCTGTGCCCAAAACTGTGGATGTGCACTGTCTGGTGCCCTATAGATGTTCACACAACGCACTGCAAGGGGCACTGCTCCCACACCCTCTCTGCAGATTTGCAACACACCCTTGCAACACACCTGTCCTCACCAGAGTGGCCCAAGCTATTGTTGGTCCCTAGCTGGAGGTTTCCATCTGATCTCATGTGTGGGATGTCACACGAGCTTTCACAGGGCTGCAGTGCTCCCCAGTCCCTTGTGGGATGTGCCTCCTAGCCAGCATTCTTCCCCCTCCCAAAGCAGTCCCCTGAGGCCAGGGTAGGTAACAGAGGAGGTACGTTATGAAGATTGATATATCTGCAGGCATGCCTGTGCAAAGGCAGATCCACCATAACCATGGCCACTGCCAGCCACTCAGACCAGGGAGAACATGACCCCGTGATGTTCTTCTACTGATTGGAGGTGGCCCTGTACCCCCTGCATGGAGGGCTTGCTCAGTGGAAGCATCTTGTAGACTCCAGGGAGTCTCCAGCCCCACAGCAGCTCATCCTGCAGGTCCCACAACCCTTCACAGGCAATTGCATCCTCATGCCCAGGCCCCTGTCATTCTAGGTCTATGACTGACAGATGATTGACAATTGCCACATGAGCAATGAGTCTGTGCTGCAAGTCAAGTCCTCATTACTTGTATCCCCAAGCACTGGTGCTGGGTTTGAGAGGGCTCAAGGGAAGCAAGCAAAACAAAAGCAAAAGGCTGGGGAGCTGTCTTCCCCTGCAAAGGCCCTCTCACATGCTTCTTGGTGCCCTTCAGACCCCTTTTTCAGAGGGCTGGTGGAGCACCAAGCACAGACCCAGCATCTGAGTTGGATTGGAAAAGATTGTCATGGCGCTGAATGCATTAAAAGCCTTAATGGCCTTTACCAGCCTCACCAGGGGCTCTACCCACACCCTGCCCATGGACTCATGAGGTCCATTTCAGCTTCATTCCCTGCCTGAGCAATGTTGTGCTGATCTCCAGCTCCGTCACAGTCCATGGACCCTGACCTATGAATGGACTTCCTGGTTTGAGCTTGAAGCTGTCTTGTCAGTATGGGCCTGCCCAGGAATCACTGGACAGTGTCTGAACCAGGCTACCATCACTGGACCTAATTTGTATTTTGACTGCCTGGCTTGACTTCACACCTGCCTCATCACCCCAAACTTTCCTGATGACTTGGGCTCTTGGTTGTACCTGGCTACCACTGCTGCATCTACTTTGCTTGGGCAATGCGATGCTGTGCCCTGGCTGAGGAGAGCCTTGCCTTGCTGGCAGGGCTGAATTAGAACAGGGACTTGTCAAGGCCAGTTTGGAAGATCTCTGTGGATGGAGAGACCACAGCCTCTCTGGGTCCCTCCACCTCTCTCCTGAGAAAGCAGTTTTTCATGCAATCACATTTATGTTGCAACTTGTGACTCTGACGTTAATTGAAAGAAGGCAATACCACTTGATGAGCTGAAGTGGAAGTCAAGCGAGAGCTGGAGGCTTCCTAAAGTCCTCAGTTGTTTCCACCAGGCAACTGTCTGCCCGTGAGTGGGCCTCTGCTACATGTGGACACTGAGCCCAGAGCGTCAGTACCAAGCTGGAGTGGATGGAAGAGTTTGGTGCCAAAGCCTTCAGTCCCCCCTCAGGGTGGGCAGCCTCAAGCGCTGCCCAAGATGAAGGCAGCATGATGGGGAGATTCATCAGCAAGGACTTTCTGGAACAAAGCACATAGCAAAACCAGTGCAGACCGTGCTGGTGCAGGAAAGGAGCCAAATGGCAAGGAAAGTTCAGTGTTAGTCAGTGTCAACAGCAGCACTGAATCCCTTTAGTTTGAAATCCAGCCTTGAGCAGGAAACTCTTGGGGATGGGACAACTGGTGGCCTGGTGAGGCTAATGACAAATCTGATGGAGAGTATGGGCACTAGCAGGGAAGGATACCCAGAAAAAGCAGTGATCTCTTTTGGTACTGACTACCCCAGTGTGATACCGTACCAGTGGTGGCAAGGAGTCTCCAGAGGAGAAGGAAGCCAACACTGCACTAGGTGCTGGGCTCTGAGCAGTGCCGCTGAGGCATTGGTTCTCTGACGCCAGACATGACATGCCCTCCGTGGACTCTGGACAGAAGCCTGGAGGAGCACCAGGTGGCCCTGTGCCTGCACCCTGCGGGGTGCTCCTGCACCATGCAGGGCCACAGTGCGTGTGGCAGACATACCCCGTGCCATGCATTGCAGCCAGACCTCGCACAGCAGATGCCTGTGCTCTCCTGCTTTTCGGTGTAGGGCTGGGTTCTGCACCCTGATCCTGCGCTGCACGCTGCATCCAAGCAGGCACCACATGCTGCACCTGCCTCTGTGCTCAGCTGGGTGCTGGGTCTCCAACAGCCTTATCATGAATTTATATCACGCATCTTGAAACGTTCTTGGGGGAGAAAGGCATTTTTGGTCATGAGATTTTTTCAACACTTTTAAGTGTTGTTTGAACTGTTTTCAAATGCAAACCTTGCAGCCATTTTAAGGGAAATATGTGCAACCTTGTGAATCAAATGTTTGCAAGACGTTACTGTAATGTTAGAGGTGTTTTTTAGTCTTTACATCTGTCTAAAAGCACTTCAGTTATCTGGATATTTCTAAGTATTGTTTTTCTCCCTTGTCACTTACTGGGCATTTATTACACATTCATAAATGAAAGTGCAGGAAATCTCTATTTTTCACGCTCTTTAGATCTTTATTCCAGGTGTGGCTAGATGTGAGGATATCTGGCAGAGATTCATGTCCCTGATTAGCTCAAGTACTCTGCTCCTTCAAGCCTGCTGTAGTTCCTGTTACTTTGGACCCAAGGTCCATGCTGATCAGTGCAACTGAGTTAAAGTGGTATCTGAACAACTGCATTTTAGCTTTATTTCACCCCTACTCTAAACCTCCCTCTGAGCCTTCTTCTCTGCAGATGGAGCTGAATGGGCCGACAAACCCACTGGAAGAGTCACCTGGGAATATGTCCAATTTCCTCTGCAGGCCCAAATGTAGCTGAAAATGATCAAAAGATTTTATTAAATTCTGGGTTAATTGTGACTTGGGAAGATTGCTAACACAGACCAGTGTGTACATGGCTCTATAACGATGTTTTTGCCTGCCCCTGCCTTTCTTTGTGGGGCCAGCTGTGTGCATGCCATGTGGGAAGACTGCTGGAAAATACAGTTAGGAGCACAGCAGTGATAACCAAGTGGCAGTCATGGATATCACCATCTTCTCACTCTCCTTTTTAGGTCATTAAGGGAAAAATAGGGGCACGAGCAATTGGGAAACATAACTCATGTCAAATACCTGCTTTGATATAAAAGATATAGAAAGGCAAAGCAAAGCAGTCAGAGGGCGTTGGTGTGTGTGCCCACAGGACAGCTGTGCCTGGGAGAGGGGCACAAGCAGAAATTCCCTGGTATTCTCTCTCTCCCCGGTGACACTGGACTGGTGCTCTCCAGGCTGCCACACCAGAGAGCGCAAGAGGTGGTCTGTGGGGTAAATGCAAGATGAGCCCATGGAGAGTTACTGCGGCGTGGAGGCTGTGGCTGGGATTAGCCTGCTTGGTGGGGTTCTGGCTCTAACCAGGACAGCTTCAGCTGAAACACTGAGGCTTCAAACTGTCTCCAGTGGGCCAGAGATGGATGTAGACAAGCCAGACAGGCTTGCTAGGATGCCAGGAGCTCTTTAACCCATGAGGGATGAAAATCCTGTGCCTGAGTGCTTCCAGTTGAAGGTCCCCATCCTGCAGACACCTCTGCCTGTGCTCAGCTTTATGCTGACACTTTAGGGCTTGTACACCACATTGAGTAAGTCTTGTACATGTTGGCAGGAATCAAAGATGAGGCCAATAAATAACTGCTGGTAGCAGTAAGAATAGGAATAGAAAGATGTGGGAGGTTGAGTTTTTTGGTTTTGCTTCTGATTTTTTTTTTTTTTTTTTTGAAAGCTCTGATCAACAGATATCCACAGCCACACTCAACCCCTACTAAAAATCACTACTGGCTTGGTTCATGAGTGCCTGCCATGACATCAGCGCAGAAGACCCTTAATATATGCTAAGGGCTGCAGCTATTCAGCAAGTGAGCCTGTTAACTGCTAAGATCTCTTGCAGGGCAGTGAGGTTGCCTGGCTGGATCAGGAGGCCATGCCAGGGGATTTGGCTGCAGCAAAGAATGACTTCTTCTGCCCCGGCAGCCATGAGCCTTTGGGAGCTGCCATGGAGAGGTGGCATTTGCAGATCACAGCAACAGGACTTCTCCAAAGCTGGTAATGCCAGCATCGGACTTCTGCCCTGGCAGCCACGAGCCTTTGGGAGCTGCCATAGAGAGGTGGCATTTGCAGATCACAGCAACGGGACTTCTCCAAAGCTGGTAATGCCAGCATCGCTGTTTGGACTCCATAATGCCAGGAGGGTCTTCCGAATGGAGACACAGTGAATGCAGGAAGCAATTCCACAACCTGTCTTTTATCCAGCACCAGCCCTTCCTGGCATACTCAAGCGCCATACTTAATAATGAGAATTGCTTTAACACCCATTGGTTCTCAAAAGCCAACAGCCTGATTGACAGCGTTCGCTGCCAGGAAGTCATAGCTAGGACAAGTAGGCATCGCAAAAATCTCAGGGACTCATCGCCCCTCTCCTCAGCATTCTTGGAGGCAAGAAAGGAGGTCTGGGGTTGTGCTTGTCCTGCCCAGCAGCCCAGCTGAATGGGGCGATCGGGCGGCTTCCAGGCTGGATTACATCCAAGTTGTGTTGATGATGGTCATGGCTTTGAGGAAAAAGACAGTAAAAACTGGAGGGTGGGGGCTGGTCTGGTGAAGCATGAGAAGAATAAAACTTGGTGTTGGAAAAGGAAAATCAGCCTTATGTGGAAGAAAACCAGGGAAGGGCACCATTGCCAGATTTCAAGGTCTGCAAATGAAGCAGCTAGGTTTTCAGGCCAAAGAGTTTAAACTCATATTTCATTTTTTTGACAACTCATTTCCTTGTTTTGTGAAAAGCATTCCTCTGAAATCTGTGTGTGGAGGGTGTGTGGTTTGCATATAAGTAATCTTTGACAGAAAACTTTTGAGCAATCCTTAGGCAAACTGAGTGAAAGCTGAAGAGCTCTCCATACTCCTGCCTGGCACCAAGTGGCAAACGTGCTGCTCTTCGTAACTTTGCACTTGGGAAAACTGAACTGTAGTTTCAGGAGGAAGGAGCGCTGAACTGTATAAGCAGTTAACTTTAATTAACTTTACGAGTAAGTTAAGAGTATATTTATTCTTGCACATTACCTGTAAAACACAGCTGCGAACGTCAGAAGTGCCAGAAATCCAAATCCTGATAAAATCTGTATTATTATTTACCTAGATAAAATGTCTGGTGATATTTCTAGGATAGGGAAAATTTATAGAAAACACTACTTGTCTCTACCACTGCCAGAACAAGCTTCAGCTTAGCATAAAGAGTAGGTTCAAGTTTTTAACCTTGAACGTGAAGTGTGCTTTGTCTGCTCAAACTCTGGGAGTGAGAGTTGGCGCTCAGGTAGTTTGGCATTTCTTAAGGATGCTCAGACCTTGCTGCTTTAATACGAGTTTTCAAACTGTGCTGGGAGGCTGGAACAAACTGCCTAAAAGAATTAGTTTCTTCACGCCAGCAAAGAGGTCCCTGCCATGCACAGGGAAGAAGCTCTGTGTTACCTGCTGTAAAATCTCACAGCTTGTTGTTGAGGGTTTGCACTGTAAAGTCAGGGTTAAATCTGGTCCTCAGATTAAGATGGAGGAAGGAGCG